>NC_044188.1:167500-417730 GCF_900880675.1 Sparus aurata
CCCAGAGCCAATAGGGGCCCTTGGCCTTCAGAGGTTTTTTTTGTTGGTAAAATTAAATAAAAATATTGGAATGAATGTGGTTTTGAAAATGTAGTATGATAATAAAATCATTTGAACACTTCGAAATTCTAAGATTAAATCAGGAATGTGTGATGACACAATGACATACATACGTACGCTGGGGGTCCAACGTACAGTGCGTTTTCAAAATGGAGAAACAAAGGAAAGAAAAGGAAGCCAAAGATGCCGCTTTGGTGCAGCAAATTCCATCCATCTCAACATTTTTCACCAGAAAAGTGAGGCAAGATGAAGGTACGCATAGCAGCGATGCCAGTACTGCAACTCACCAGGACGACCCGCAGGATGCTAACACTGCTAGCTCAAGTTCACCAGAGACATTTGCTAGTGGTGGAGCGGCGCTGCCTCCTACGGACACCGTAGCGGACAATGCTAGCAGTACTATGGCCGGCAGCAGCCGGGCGGCCGAGGCAGGTCAGCCTGAGCTAAGTCCTCTCACATCGCCAGCGGAGGATGAGATGTTGGTGGCCAGGAACTAACCTGAGAGTGCAGTACAGCAGAGGGATGATGATGAAGACTCCTGGTGCAAAACTGTTACTGATCCTGCGCTGTGGGGAAATATATCCAGTAACAAAGTAAAGAGTGCTCTCATTGAAAGAGGGCCCGCTATGTTTCACAACAGATGAGCAAAATACCCTGCATCATCACGAGACTGCGGTCTAGGTGGTCGGGTTTGTTCATTAACCAATGACATGATGTGCAGTCGACTGCCTTATGGACAACTAGCACCACGAGAATGGATGTTGTATTTACCATCAGCTTAACATGTGTTTTGCTTTGCCTGCAAACTTTTCAGGTCAACAAAGAATGCATTTGTGGACAGTTTTTGCGACTGGAAACATCCACATCGCATTTCAGAACATGAGAGGAGCCCAGTCCATATGTCCAACATGTATTTTGATTAACTGCAATCCTTGTACAGGTTCTGTGCTGCCTCCACTCACAGGTGGGAGCGAGTTTTTCGGAACGCAGATATTCATATAGATTTAACATAAAATCACTGTCAGACACTCAGTGGAGCTGCCGAGCTGACTCGACTAAAGCTCTGGCAAAACTACATTAAAATAAGGGAGGCATTAGAGAGCATAGCTGAAGATGAAACTGAGAAAAGAATCACTCGAAGTGAGGCCAGCACACTTGCTGTAAAATGAATTAAACTGGAAAGTGCATTCATGGCTGATTTCTGGAATACCATTCTGACTTGATTCTAACTGACAAGTTGACAGCTCCAAAAAGCGGACATACAGCTCATGACAGCTGTGCGCCTTCTTATATCTCTTATATCTATCTTATGACCTCCAGCAAACCAGAAAGTGCAAATGATTTGAGGATGACTGCGTAGAAAAAGATGTGGTATTTGATGGGAAAAGCAAATTCAAAATAGGAACATTTTGTGTGGCTATCGATAAGTTAGTCAGCTGTCTCAGCCACAGAATTGATGCATACAAGCACCTGTGTGATCTGTTTGGTGTTCTTGTCATGCTGGAAAACACATCTGACCGTAAGTTAATACACAAAGCGAACACACTTGCCTTTGCATATCCCGCTGACTTGGACAGCAATCTTGGAAATTAACTGATTCACTTCAGATCTTTCATCAGATCAGACAGACAGAATGAACGTACATCGAAATGTCTTAAAACAATACTTGACTGTGAATTACAGTCAACATTTCCTAATGTGTACGTTGCCATAAGACTGTATCTGACGCTTCCTGTCACAAACTGTGAGGGAGAACGATCATTTTCTCAAATGGCCAGGATAAAAAATTAACTTCGGACAAAAATGACCCAGAGACACCTTAACAGTTTGTCACTCATGGCCATAGAGGCCGAACTGGTCTGACAGTTGGACTTTGATGACCTTATCAAGGACTTTTCCTCGAAGAAGGCAGGAAAAAGCCGGGGGTTTAGGTGAATAGTTTCACTTGGTTTTGTGTGGTCGTAGCTTTGACTCTTTACTGATGTTCATTCATATTGCCTTTATTACTTTCACAATTTGTTTTAGATGGTTATATTTTAATTAAGGTGTGTTTTACTCCATAATACTGCAAGGACTGGCTATTTGAGCTTGCTGTCTCTCCCATAATATGTATATTGTCCTGTACATGGCAGGTGTCAAACAAAACAGACCTAAAATTACAGTAATTTTGTGGTTGTGTGTTGCCCGGTGTTGTTATGTGCATAATGTGTAGAGCGCCTTTGCGTGCGGCCCGTGGTCATGATAATCCGTCTATACCGTCAGTTTATCAACATGATTGGCTGGTTTGTTTCAATGAAGGTCTCAGTGAGAGATTTTCGTTTTAACTTAGCAGAGGCACGGTATAGTAAGTAAGTATACAAATAATATAAAGCATTTAAAGTATGCAAAGTATACAAATAATATAAAGTATACAAAGTGAACATTCTGACAACTGTAAATTGCAAACATCAACTGTGGACAAGGGTACAACTTAACCCAATTAATATTACATTTTGTTCTTTGTTTAACTCGGTGGTGTCATTCATTTTAGATCATGTATTTATTGTGCTGCTGTCTACATTAAATACTCGTCTATTACATGGCTGGCTGTTAACAACATTCTATAAAAACTCACTTCTGTTCTATATTGTAGCCCATGAACTCTTTAGAAGTGTCGCCTTCATGAATAAAGTGTCAAGCAACATGGCGTGGGACGAGCGAGAGAATCACAGGGAGACGCTGCTGCCTGTAATATTCCAATGATCACCACAAAGACCGAGTCTCGTCTGTGAGACACGGCTTCAGATGGTAAACATCCGTGTGTCGTGGCTTCATCTTAAATTTGGACGGATATCACCTGTGAAGGAAATTCTCAAATGTCCATTATTATTTTGATAAGTTGTTCTTACATATGAAACTTAATATAGATACAACATGATCATTTATGTAAAGTAAAATCTTGTGTCTGTTGGCTTCAGCCATGAGCTCCATCTTATGATAATCATCTGGATGTATAGTATGGTATGGTACAGTGTGCCGTGAAAACTAACATAACAGGAACTCAGATAAGGGGCTCATCCTGAAGCCTCCTGTGTGTGTGTGTGCTCTGGCTGATGTACAGGAAGTTTTATGTGTTTAATGAGGTGGATGTGGAGATGATGTAAAAGTTGTTTTTTAGTGAGATCATATGTTATCTTGTGACTATGTTACAATTCAGTAATTGTTTTCTGCTATTATTAAAGATGAGGAGAGACGGCCTCTCTTCAGTCACCATCTATGAGCTGCTGATGTGTGATTGTGTGAAAGCTTTTTAATTACCTCCTCAGGGAACAGTGTCACTGAATGCCTTCTGATTGTGACCTGAACCATGTTTGTGCCTTCGTTTTAGCTCTGGAATTCTCTCAGGATACAGTTAGAAACCTTCGACCATCTCTGGGCCTCCCGCTCTCTTCAATCTGTCCCTTCAAATTTAACACCAAGATGTTTTAAAACCCGTCGCACTATTATAAATCATCATCATTCTAACTCATCAGCTTTTGAACAAGCTAAGCCAAGCTAAAGCTAAGCCATCTGTCAGGACCTGCAGTGCAAAGCTATCACATGACAGATAATGTTAGCGGAGCTGTGCTCAGGAACACAAACTCACAAAGGTTCATATGTTCAGGTGTTCTTGGTTTTCTCTACTATTGTAGCTGCACTGGGAAGGCCCAGAAGAGAGACACAAATATTTAAGACTTTAATTGTTTATTTTTTTTTCTTTCAAGTGAATACAAAATCATGTGAATGACTGCACCTGCTGCTTCCTGCTGTGATACAATTATACAATAGATTTTGTTTTTTTTAAATATGCATAAGTCATTTCTTCATCAGACACAACATAAAGCAAGCTGTTGACTATTATTATTACTATATCAACTTAAATGTCTGGTTTTGATCATACACAAGTCCTTTCCTATCATTTTCAAATGTATAACATAACACATGGTGTTTAGAAAGCACAGCCAGTTTAATCAAATCAGTAAATCTCTATGATACGACCAGCAAAAATGAGATTTTTACACATGTTACGGATATTTGCCATTTTCAGGCCATACATTACAGGGTTGAAAAGGGGCTGGCATGTGAGAAAATATAATGATAGCAGGATTCGAATCATATTAGGCACAGCGCTCATTTCAAATCTATTCTGAAATATTTCAAAACAAGCCCCAAAAGAGAAGTTGAGCAGAGAAGCGAGGTGAGGTGTGCAGGTACTGATGGCTTTCTGTCTCGTCTGTTTAGAGCCGGAGAAACACACGATAAGGATCTTTATATATGTGTAAAAGATCAGAGTAACAGGACATATGATGGTGAGAGAAGTGGCAATGAGTCCATAAATGTTATTGACTGTTGTGTCATAGCAGGCCTGTTTGACGATGGAGTAGTTGTCACAGTACACTTTGTTAATGATGTTCCCACACAGCTGTAAAGGTATACTCAGAGACAGTGGAAGAACACAGATAACAGAGGCATATAACCAAACTACAGAAATAAGTATCTTAATCTTGCTACATGTCATACGTGTGTTATACTGCAGAGGACAGCAGATAGCAAGATATCTGTCATATGACATGACAGTTAAGTTTAAAAATTCAACACACACGTAAGAATACACACAGAAAACCTGCAGGAAACAAAGAGAAGCAGAAACAGTGTGAATGTCAGAAAGAATCTGAGTCAGAAGGAACGGAAACAACCCTGAACTACCATACAGTTCATTTACAAACAGACTGCACAGGAACATGTACATAGGTTCATGTAAGCTCCTGTTCATACAGATAACCACGATGAGAAATACATTAGCACAAACAATTAGAATATATAAACACATAACAATCATAAAGTAGAGATATTTCAAAAGCCCAGTGTCAAAGTAGGCACTCAGAGTGAAATATGAGACCTGTGTAGAGTTTATCATGATCATCTTCACATAAACAGAGATCACTATTAAGTCACCAAAGCCCCAGTCCAGCCCCCCGTTCACCAAAGTCAATATAAAGTTTAGTTTAGAAATGACAAAGCCACAGTTGGTTGCTGACATGTTGTGACATTCACCTGTTGCAGTGAGTCTGAGTCCTCCCTCTGCCAGACTGAGCTGCAACGCTTCTTCTTCTTTTAAAGTGTTCAAGTCAAAGCAGCAGTCTGACCTCATCATCAAGGAGCCATTAACTGACTGTAACTCTGAACAGTATGAGCAATAAACTCACAACTGTTCAGAAGTTTGAGAAGATAAGAAAAATAAATGGAAAGAAAACATAATCTGACTTTATGATGTACACGTAAAATGGTGCTTTTGTTTTTTTTTTAATTTATGATTTGTTTTCTTTTTGCTCTTTATAAAAACAAGGTGGACATAAAGTTATAAAACAAAGGACTGTGAGACCGAAACCCACCAACCTGACTGATCACTGACAGAGATTCAGATCAGAGTAAAACAGCACTGTATTCATTTGTAGTTTTCCTAATCTAATTCTTACTGCAGTGCACACGCTGTGTTGGATGTACTTATTATTATTATTATTTCTTTTATTTGAACAGGGACAGTACAAAATAAAACATTAACCCTGTATATAACAAGGAGAGATGCACTGCACCGGGTTTTAGCAAGTTGCTATTTCCCCCCTGTAGTCACTGAGCAGGTAGATGGAACCCACAATAAATCAAAAACAGTTACTAAATCCACAGTTGTGCAAAATTTCAATTAAAAAGTTATGAATACACACATTCCCACATCATCAAAACAATTAAAAACAATTTATCCCCCTCCGGCCAACTTTTATAATAAATATGCCCCCCCATCAAACACACACACACACACACACACACACACACACACACACACCCTTACTCCCCTATAGGCCTACTCTAGACATTAATATGTTATTTGGTAGTATTAGTTAATGCTGCAGATGCAGAAATCTATATTAAGGTGTTTACTTTGAAGTGAGTATAGGGCTAGTTCACATCATGACATTTGTTATCCAGAGCCAAGAGTTGGAGTTGGAATAAATACCTGTATGTTTTTTTTCAGGAATAAAAACCAATGGCTTGGTCTATTTAACATGCCTGTCATTTTCTTTACGCAGTATTTGGTATTGTTATTTAACAATGCAAAATAATTTTTTATTAGATTACTTGATTAATCGATGGAATAATCACAAGAATTCAGGATTCTGAAAATATCCGATAGCTGCAGCCCTACTTCTGCTAGTAATTATCATAATTTTTATGCCCTGGTCTTCCGTATCAGCGCAGCGTTGGACGTTCAAACCCTTTCATACTGTTTATTCATCCGCTGTCGCCCGATCATTCTCCAGGACCACTCAGCTGTCGATCATAATATACAGGATTCAGATTAAAGTGTGTTTTCAGACACACTTTCAAAATGTTATCAAATGAAAAGTTTCCAGAGCCCCTTCAGTTGGCGCCTGCTGAAGAGCCAGGGTTAAAATAATATTCAGTCCTACTAGATAGATAGATATGGATAGTATTTTCCAATAATTTACTGTATAATAAATACTTCAGTACCAGTATTTGTACGGTACGATAGGATGATATTGCAAATAAAATCAAAAAGCAAAAAGCAATTTGGTGAATTACAATATCAGGTGGTGAGTATGCGAATTGTAATATTGCCCAAAATTGTTCTTTTATGAATTGTTGCACAGTTAGATTATCGTCAGTATCACACTATTGGTTCGTTAGTTTAAAGTTAGAAATAGAATTTAGGCATTTTATGCAGTGAATGCTGTTTACAGGGTGAAATACGTCCAAGAGAAAGTCTATGAGATATCTGAGGTCTCTAATTTGATTCATTTTAAAGTAATATAAACATTTAATAAAGAAAAAAATGTGTGAATCTACAATTCTTAGTCCTGATTTATGGTTTACACAGAGAAGCCACACCATGATTCCTTTCCCAGTGGTGAATCGGTCCCTTGGCTTTCAGTTTATAGTACTGCTGTCAAAATTAACGCGTTAATTTTTGCGATTAATTTGAATTACTTAACGTGTAAAAAAAAATGTAACGCAATTAACGAAGTTGTGTTTTGTTTTCTTTCTGCGGCGGCTGACGTATGTGACGACGTGAGCCGCCGAGAGGACCATCCTGGTTTAAGATGGATAAAGACAAGGGCGGACTTTTAGGCGGAAAGTTTCACTTTAAAAAGTTGGCAGACGGATCTTTTGAGAGAACCAAAGTAATCTGCACATTTTGTAAAGCCAAACTTAATTACCACAGAAGTAATTTGTCTTTGGCGTATCACCTCAAAGCAAAACACCCTGCCGAAACTACCAGGCTTCACCAGGCTACGTTACAGGAGTGTGATACTCGTCGTGGGCGAATAACGAAACCTGTAAGTGAGAAGCTAACTAATGCTTTGGCTAATTGGATAGCTAAAAACTGCCGCCCAGTGAGCATTGTAGAAGACGATGGACTGAGAGAAATCATTCGAATTGCAACGGGAGACACTTCTTATAATCTACCCTCGAGGGGAACCGCCGAACTTTGTATGAAGATGAGAGGGCCTGTAGGATGAACATGCTTGAGCTAGCAAAAGGCGTCACGCTCACAGGGGACCACTGGACTTCTGTGAGCAATGACAACTACTTGGGCGTCACAGCGCATTTCACTGATAAAGAATGGCATCTGCAATCGTTTGCATTAACTGTGAGTAAAACAGAAGAGCGACACTATGCTGTGGCATGTGCTACTAATTTCCTGGGTGTCGCAAAAGAATGGAAGATCGAGGAAAAGTTAACCACACTTGGCCCCGACAGTGCTCGTAACATGGTTGCAGCCGCCAGACTTCTTCCATTTGAACACATGCCTTGCACGGCCCACAGCCTGCAAAGAACGATCGCGGTTTCCCTTCACGACAGTGGATTTGAAAGTGTTCTGGCCAAATGTTGCAAGATTGTCGGGCACTTCAAGCATAGTCCATCAAACGCTCAGGAATTAGGAGAGCAGCAAGTAGCACTTGGACAGAAGCAAGAGTCACTCGTTCAGGACATTGCAACAAGATGGAATTCAACCCTCGAGATGGTCAAGCGAATCCAGCGAAACAAATCTGCACTGACCACTACCCTGGCTCAGCAAAAAAGCAACATTGCTATGTTGACTGCACAGGAGCTTGACAAACTGCAAAAGCTGGAGGACCTACTTGAACCTTGCAGGTAAGATAATATTGTGTGTGTGTGTGTGTGTTGGGATCTCTGTCCTCTTGTGCATGTGTGTGTTCTTGTTCTCTCTCTCTCCTAGAATCTTCTGTGTGTGTGTGCATATGAAGCATATGGACATGAAGGTAGTGAGTATCTTTCTTTGTGTAATTAATTTACTGACATGTTTAAAACATCTTGTGCTTTCCATTGCAGATATGTGACTGAACTGCTGGGGGGAGAGCAGTATGTCTCCTGTTCAGTGGTGTTGCCAGCCCTGTGCCACTTGGTCAGAGTTATGGAGCTCTCAGACGATGATCCAATCTACGTAGTGAAATTCAAGACAGTCTTTACCAAAGACCTAGCTAAACGGAAGGACAGCACCAACCTCCCATGGCTGAAGATCGCTACTGCACTCGACACCAGGTTTAAAGATCTGAAGTGTCTACCCAAAGATGAAAGGAGTGAGGTGTGGGCTTCAGTAAGCAACCTGGTGACGGGAGAGAGGTCTGCACAACAACCATCTGCAGAGACAACAGAGAAACAGCCACCAAAGAAGAGGAGGATGTCTGTCTTCTTGCTGGGTTCTTCTGATACAGATACAGATGAAGATGACGGTGAAGAGGCCATAAAACAATGTGTGCAACAACCGCTACAAAGCAGAGCCCAAAATGGACATGGAGGGGTGTCCGGTGCAGTGGTGGTCAAAGAGAGAAGGAGCACATGCCTGGCTGGCAAACATTGCACGCAGGTACCTGTCAACCCCTGCAACCACAATGCCTAGTGAGAGGTTGTTCTCATTCTCAGGCCATCATCCAAAAGAAGAGAGCTGCTTTGTCCCCAGATAATGTAAACAGACTGGTCTGTCTCAGTAACTGGCTCAATGTTAAGGTGGACTAAGCCAAATGTTTTTGTTTTTGTGGAGTGAAAAATGTTCAATATTCTGAACGCTCAGCAGAATCTTTCCTTGTTCTTTTTTTCATATTTGCATGGACTATTGTGGACCTTTTTGGAAATTCAACTGGCACTTGAACATGGAACACATTTTTTGTTAATTATCATTTATATTATTGCATATAAGAAGTTAGTAGTGCATATAAGAAATATGCCTTTCAAGCTGAGCTGTTAATTTTGATGGCCTTAATGGTTTTGTTGGAAATTAAAGAATGTGTTCAAAACATGCTATTAAACAATAGTATGTGAATTTAAATATATTTCCTTTGTGTTGATTCTACATAAATTCAGTGATTTTACATTTAAATATCCGGTATTACAAGCTTCAGTCTTAAGAAGAAAAAAGGCAATTAATCGCAATTAATCTCAGCAAATAGTGCGATTAATTAGTTAATTTTTTTTAATCAATTGACAGCCCTAGTTTATAGAAATATAACATCAGAATGAGGTGTTACTACACATCCTCCATTTGTTTTCTAGCAGAACACTAAGAATGACTCTGTAAGCAGACTGGATGGAAAGTCCTCAGTTCAAATCAGTTCCTATTTCTAAATATTTGTTCTGACTGAGCTGAGTGCAACACAGCTCTGAAGTTTCATCATTATCAGCAGGTGTGATGTGTCATGATGATGTCACAGCGTCGAGCAGACTGATGGTTTATAAGAAGCAGGATCAGGGAGTCAGTGTGACTCACACACAATCACACACTGTTTGTGTGTCAATGCTGATCTGAATGAGCGCAGATTTGACATCAGACTTTGTTGAACTTTGCTATATCTTTACTAAAATGTACCATCACTTTCACAAAGGGTTTGTTCTGTGCTAACATTTCGAATGATATCATGATTAATTCTTCACAGGTTTCATATTTCACACTTGGTGCCTACATTGACATCGGGCTTTTGAGATACTTGTGTTTTATTATCATTATGTTAATATATTGTTTGATTATTTGTGCTAATGTATTGCTCATCGTGGTTATCTGTATGAACAGGAGCTTACATGAACCTATGTACATGTTCCTGTGCAGTCTGTTTGTAACTGAGGTACTCGCTAGTTCAGGGTTGTTTCCGTTCCTTCTGGTTCAGATTCTCTCTGACATTCACACTGTTTCTGTTCCCCTTTGTTTCCTGCAGATCTTGTGTTTGTATTCTTATGCAAATATGGAGTTTTTTACCTTAGCCATCATGTCTTATGACAGATATCTTGCTATCTGTTTTCCGCTGCAATATAACACACTTATGACATCTAAAAAGGTTGTCATCCTCATTGCTACAGCGTTGGTGTTGGCTGTTCTTGAAGTTGGTGTTTTGATATCTTTGAGTGCGTCTTTACAGCTGTGTGGGAACATCATCAGCAAAGTGTACTGTGACAATTTTACAATCGTCAGACTGGCCTGCTCTGACACATCAGTAAATAACATTTATGGAATGACTTATATGTTTACCATGATACTTGGTCTTATCATTTTGATTCTTTACACGTACTTTAGGATTCTGAGAGTGTGTTTCTCCGGCTCTAAAGAGACGAGACAGAAAGCTCTCAGCACCTGCACTCCTCACATCGCTTCTCTGCTCAACTTCTCTTTTGGTTGTTTCTTTGAAATTGTACAGAGCAGGTTTGATATGAGCAGAGTTCCCAACATATTGCGTATTATTTTGTCACTATATTTTCTGACTTGCCAACCGCTCTTTAACCCTGTTGTTTATGGACTGAATTTGACTAAAATACGCGTCATATGTAAAAGTCTCTTTGGTAGAATGTGAGTTGCTACTTTTAGAAGTCATGTAAAGTTTCTCCTCTTAGATAAGAAGAACAAATGTTTACATCCTTTTTGAAAAATCAAACTTGAAAACAGACAACTCTTTAAATGTCAAAGGATATAGAATAATGTTTCTTGATGTTCTTGTTTTTTGTACATCTATATTAACTGCATATGTATAAAGAAGTTACTGCCAATCCTGAACACGTAGCAGTAATGGCACTAGGACACCCTAATGAAGATCTTGTGCAGTGTTGTAAAGTGTTTGTAAAGACCTCCTGTTCTTTCCTGTGTTTGTTATGTGAGGGATAAGTCCTCTGAAGGCCTGCTGCTTGTCTGAGTCTTCGAGAGCTCCCTCAACCAACACTTTATTTCCCGTCACATCTAACTGCCACAAGTTGTTTCTGAGTCTTTGAATAAACTGTAATGAACTCAAAACTGTCAGCCGAAGAAAATAAAGTTATAAGTGGAATATATTAGCAGTCTTTGAATTTGTTTCCCACTCTGATGATACTCAGCTGTCTGTGCCTGTGAGAGCAGGCGATCATTCCCAAGTGACTAATGAAGAAGCTGCTTGTCTGCTGTGAAACAAACAGATGTGACATTATTTCATGCTCCTAAATTCAGGCAAAACTGAGATATTAGTCATTGGTCCAGCTCCATATAGACATTAGTTTGATCAAGTAACAGTAACTCTCATCTCATATATGCTTCCTTTAGAGCTGTGGGCATCAACTGGCGGATCTCTGATGATTATGTGATTTAAAAAAAAAATATTTTTGTAATTCATTGCTTATATGAACTTAAACTGAATTTAGAGCCTTTATTTGGTAAAGTTATGAACAGAGATACTGTTGCTTGAACTGACAAATAGCCGACAGTTCAGTAACCTGTCATTGAAACTTGTATCCCTGTGACTGTTGGCCACTAGGGCTGGGTAAAAAAAAGGTAGATTCATCAAGATCCCACACAAATGAACAATAACAAAGCAAATTATGTTTCTTTGTATGAAAACAAATACAAAAGCTGAATATACAAATAAATCAAACTGAATAAAATAAAAAGCAGCATCTGCTTGATCCTGCTTGAAAAGGAACATCTTTGGTTACACCTGCTGAAGATCTGATGTTGTGGTCCACCGTCCTGCTCGAGGTTTTACTGTCATCTAACAATCAATAATAATAATAATAATAATAATAATAATAATAATAATAATAATAAGATAAATGAGGTGAGGTTTGTGTTAAGGACATAAAAACCTGAATGGCCTAAAAGAAATTTGCGACTGACCTATGATTGATTATATGTTATCATAGTTTTTTTTTTTTTTTTTACAGCTGCTACTGTTATTATTTAGCACATTATTATAAATATTATTATTATTGGTCTTTTTGCAGTGAATCTCAGGGGTTTCAGATAACTCAGACAGTATGCTCGTTAACTAATGTAGATGTAGAGTGGCAGACAAGCTGTGGCCCTTAGAGACACCTCTTGTCTCTCAGGGTGGTGATATTATTATATAGTGACTGATAGATGACTCCCAGCGACAACCTATGTGTCACTAACAGTACGGGTCCAAAGTCTAAAATCTTTTATATTGTCACATAAAACTGGAAAAAAGTCCAAATGTCAGACGTCAAGCTGTTATTCTAATCAAATTGGGTATTTCTTAAGGTGAACTCATGTCTGGACTAAAGGTTTGAAGTGAAGGAAACACAACAAACAGATAATTTCTCCTTTTGTATAAACAGTAACATGGACATTAAGGATAGGCTGAAGGCCATAACTGTCTTGAAATAACACTTAACTTAAGCTCCAGGCATGGCTGACCTTTTGACCAGGGCAAAGTAAATCTTAAAAAGAATATGCTGGCAATTCTGGACTCCTCCAATGGCTCTTGTGCTGCGTTTAGCATAGAACCGGCAAAGTCTGAGTCCCAGGTTCCCAGTTTTAAACCTGAACCTCAGTGCCATGTCCCCAGTTATCTGCCCCAGTCTCCGAGAAACAAGGCTGCACCCCTGCCAGTTAAGCTCGGGTTTGTGAGCCTGCAGCCATCCTGCTCTTATTCAGCTAACCACCAACCTGCTAGCCTCCAGAAAGTTCTTAATCTGATGATCCCCTGGACCCTTTTTAGGGGGACCCAGTTAATGAAGACCCAGTTGAAGGAGGCCCCCACAAGAAGGCAAGGCTTCTGAGAAACTCAAGGCTATCACCATCTAGCTCCCGGGTGTCTTTCTTATTAGACCTCTAGATCAGGGGTACTCAAATACAAATCTTAAAGGGCCACAAAGATTTTTTTCAATGACTCAAAGGTCCATGTATTGAGGTCGGTCAGGCCACATGCAATAATACTGTAATATTCAAAACAAAATGTCCTTTTCATTCTAAACAACAAAATACGAATTAAAATAAAATGTAATTTCCATTTTAACATAAATTAAAATACATAGTTGAATATTTACTCTTTTTGTTTGCCTTCAAACATTGTGTCCATCACTTCAGTCATGCATTATTTTATTTCATTGTGACATAGATGTGACAAGAATCCTGCTTGCAGCTTGATATGACGATTTCAGTGCATTTATTTGTGTTGTGCTTATCTCTGAATTTTGAGGAAATGTCTCTTCAAAATTCCTTTGCTTCGTCTCATAACGCCGTTTCAAATTGGAAATCTTCATCACAGCTTCTCCTGGCATATTGTAACCTCCCTTGTGGACTGTGGCGCAATGACTCTTGGGTATTCTGTTGGTGTTGGTGTAATTATGGTTCGTGAATGTGTTTGTGAATAAGATGAAATGTAAGATGGTTGTCGGTTTTCACGTCATTTGTTCTGTGATTAAATGGAGTTTTAACAAGGAAGATAAAAATTTTGGCACCGTGAGTGAAAGGGTGTTTGCCGGGAGAAACTCCCCGTCTGTTACACACTTTGTGTGTTTGAACATACATGATGAGATTAGCTAGAACTTGTTAAACTACCTAAGGCCAAGTATTTGTTACTGCTGCACTGTCGGATAAGTGGGGTTTGTCCTGATTGGAGGGAGAAAGAATGCAAATTTTAAGTTCCTATTTCTCTGAATTGCCAATTTTCACTATCCACTTTGTTATAGCAGTTTACTTAGAAACACGCCATTTTCAATCTCTTACCACCGGCAAAATGTGAATACGCGAACTGCTCCGAAAACGAAAGTTAAAGTTAAAAGGTGCGCTCGCAGCAGTGAGTGACCCAGCTGTCTGTGTATCGTTGGCATGGAGACAAGTCCCGGTGCACACGTGCTGACCCAACCAAAACACATGGTGAAGGAATAACAGTTTGGGGGCCACAAACAGGAGGCCGGAGGGCCGGATGCAGCCCGGGGGCTGCCTATTGAGGACCGCTGCTCTAGAACCACTTGGTCTTCAGCCAGTTGAGCAGCGGTTTAACACTGAGCCACCACCCATTTCCCTGTCAGATGCCCTGGAACCACCGTCCATGACGCCCCCCAAAGGAAGTATAGCTCCTGCTAATGTTGTGCCTCTCTGCCACCAAGTTGATGGCCCCTGTCAATGTCCTCTCTGTTCCTACGCTGGGGACACCTGCAGTACTGTCTGTTCCTACATTGTAAGTCCTGGCAGGTGCCCCCCCTGAAATGCTGAAATGTGCTTCTGTTATTTGTCGGAGGTCCGGCTGACAGCTGCTCCTCTTTCTGCCTCTACGGCCCGGGAACACCGGTTCTTTGCCTTTTTAGCTTTCAGAAGTTTCCTATCTGAGTCCAGTTGAACTGGGACTGCTGTAACATCTGTCACAGTGTTTATTTTGAACAAATCTGAACAATTGTTTTGTTCAGCAAACTCTCTTTTGTTTGCAGTGATCTCACACAGCCTCCCTTGCTGGACATTGTGGCAGACTATGTCCTCTGTGTATCCACATCTTTTGCATTGTGCCCAAAACTACAATGTCCATACAGGCTGCTGAGCCTGGTTCCTTTGCCCCCTCATCTGGCTACGGTTCTGGTGCCCATTCTAGCCCAGCAGTCCAAAGCAGCACTTAGAGGTTGCTTTAAGGAAAGTTCTGAGAGTTGAGGCAGAGGCTATCAGAGGGAAAACCAGAAAACATTTTCTCCATAAAATATGATCCAGTTTCACCAAAATCACTGCTAGTTGGTGCTGTGTGTGACAGTAATCTGTTTCTCTGGTTCTAAACAGACGAGACAGAAAGCCGTCAGCACCTGCACACCTCACCTCGTGTCTCTGCTCAACTTCTCCTTTGGTTGTTGTGTGTGAAAGCATTCTGCCCTGTGATCCGACCCGCTCACCGAAGTTCAGGAAAATTCAATAATCAGGTGGAGTGGCTGAGAGAGACACTGTTATCAAGGTTCAAGGTTCAAGTTATACTTTATTGTCAAAGATCTCCCGGGCACAGGAAATTGAAATTTCGTTTCACCAGACTCCAATGTGCAGTTAGCTAAACAAGCTATAATTTCACATATCATACTGATATATGCATTCGCACTCTCTCTTTACTCACTCGCGCTCTCTCTCTCTCTCTCACACACACACACACACACACACACACACACACGCCCAGTCACTCACAGCAGCAACGTAGAATTAAAATGATTTTGAAACTGTTATTTTAAGGTAAAATAGTTAAATATAGTAATCTTTCTTTATTTGGTTGTTCCTTTTAACCTGTTCGCACCCACCTATTTTCAGTAACTTCACCTATTTAGCATACCCAAATGGAAAAGCTGATAACACAAGAACTACAAGTCCGAGATGGATGTATGATACGCCATTTGAAAGCTGACAACCTCTAGTTTCTGTGAATGTGTTTATTTAGCATGTACCATACACACAACCAAAATGACATCAGTTCAAACATGGCTCTAAAACATTTTTTTTGTCTTCGAAAATAATAGGTCATATTTGAATAACAATAACTAGGATGTGCTTTATGTAAGGCATATGGCAATATAGCACATGCCTTCCTCATCTTGTCAACTACACCTGGGTGAAATTTTAGACTTCTAGGCCTACCCTTATGGGAGTTATGGAGGTTTTAGTTTGTGGTGTCACTGGCGTCCACGAACCTCTCCAAAACGTCTCCAAATGGCCATATTGTGCCAAATGCTTTTACTCACTTCTGTGACACTGGAAACATTACTGAAGCATTCTGGTGACTATAAAACCTTTCTCCATGATTCAAAACATAATTTATTCACACATTCATTTGATGGGTGGTTGGAGGGGTTTCCACACGCTTCTAGGTGGCCATATTGAGATATTGTCATGTGACAAGACACTACAGAATAGTTACCATTATACAAAAATGACAGACTATACTGAACTGAATTTCAAACAAGGATTGTATTATCTATCAATACGCTATTACTGTATGTATAACTGTGCCAATATCAACAAAATATTAGTGTTTGCCATCAAAGTCCCAAGCACTGCGTCGGTGAAAAACAGTCTGAAAAACTGCAGTGGACTTGTTGCCACTCTGGTCTCCTGCTGTGGTCCGGGCTGTCTCACCGGCATGAAGGCAACTTGAGCAGGTTCAACGTCGTCATCCCCCACATCATGCCACTGTTTTTCCTCCGTGTGGGAGCTATGTGCTCTGGAGGATCCTCCTCTTCTGCCCCTCCCCCGGGCACGTCTGGCAGCACGGGAACGTCCAGCAGTTGGTGTAGAAGCTGCAGCTTCCCCTGAGCCAGAGGGGGCAGTGAAAGATGCAGCGGGGGAGGTAGCACTGGTGGATGCAGAGGATCGTTGCCGCATCTGCCGACCACCTTCAGCAGGAGATGGGGTTTGGCGTCTGAGTGTCCTACTTTGAGGCTCCCAATCCACGTCACTGTCAGACTGTGACCTACAAAACACAATGCAATGCACAAATGTTACCAAATATAATGAAAAAATATATAAATGCATTTCAATGGGGTGTTATTTACATAGGAAACAAATAAACACGGATATGATATTATATATTACACAAAAACATCAGGGAAATAACTGTACATAAACAGAATAATTGAATTGGGGGAATATTCCCAGTGTCTGGTCAGTGAAAAAGATCTAGTTCAATTTGTTTACAAGCTTGAAAAAAAAAATCGAAATAAAAGGGAATTAGAGGATAGTCTGTCCCGGGGGCTGGGGGAAGAGAGAGACACGGACGGACGGACGCTCATCGCCGTCAGCCGGGGGATGGACGCTCGTCACCGTCACGCGCGGAGTATAGCGCCGCTGACCTAGCGGTTTAGCGGTGTAGCGCCGCTGTTCCACCGTCTGGGGAGAACCCTGCTTAGGCGGGAGGCAAAAACGCTTGGGCGCCGCGCCTAAGCCGTATAATGGCAGGGAAAACCCTGACATTATAGAATAGGATTTCAAGGATTACATAACTTTAGTTGAGTAGTTGAGTAGCTAGCTAGCTAGCTAGGCTTAGCAAGGCTAATTAGGCCCTGGGGCGCTAACCATTTAGCATCATTTATGACATGCTAATGTATACTGTACTGTTCACTGTAATCATAAAAAAAACCCCACCCACTAACTTTCATTCAAATTTCACTCATGGCTAAATAAATAAATAAAACATGATCAAAGATAACGTTACTCACCGATCTAAGATGTCGTCAAGTCCCTGAGCGAACATCTCCTCTCTCTCAGAGTCATACTCACTGTCTTGACTCTCATCAGATGATGCTATAGTCCATTCCTGGTCATCTTCTCGGATATATTTGGATTTCTTCCTGGCTTTCGCCATTGTAAACTCTGAAAATGCCTACGAAGAAATGTAAATGTTTGCTGCGTCTCTTCACCGTGCGTCTGCTGCGTAAAGTCCGCCCACGAGTCGCCAGACGCACGGAAACCCCTCGGCTCATAAATACCTGACCTGGGCACGCCTGCCCTCATTAGAAAGGTAAAATAATTGGCTAGAAGCCTGAGTTATTGACATGTCGATAGCCAATACGCTATTCCTATACTAAGGCAGCGAAAAACAGTAAACAAAGTATATTGGTCCTTCAAACAGGCAGCGCTCGATCTACTTCAGGGGCTCTGCTGGGGTGAAAACTGAACAGAAAAAGATGGGGACACTTTTATTTTGTAGCTAGCAAAGTGATGAAAACAAGCATACCCAACATCACCATACAGGAACTAGAAAACATTTCGGTGCGGCCGGTAAAGTATGAACTTTATATGCCGGACAAAGTTGGCAGACGGTAAACAAATGAACTTTACAGGACGATATTCACAAGCTGGAATAATTTTATGAAAAACCATTTTGATGCTTTTGATCAGTGGATTCTTACGGACAACTGGAATATAGATAATTGAGGAATGGACACATATTATGGCTTTATGGCCGCTTCAAAGGTAGGGAGTCGCTGTGTGTTTCTTGTGTCTCACGTTTACCATGCTGGTGAATATCAATGATTTATGGTTTGGTGCTCATGATTTCTGCAAAATCAACTGGATGAATGAATTGCGGAGATTCTCCTCTTTCTAACGACGTATAGTATGTCCATATTGATGAAAGCTGAAGCGGGATACGTCACTGCGCAGTGTAGACATACAGTCATTTATCTGAAATCGCCCGTCGGCGGGCGGGTGGGTGCGGAGAGGTTAACTACACACTGTGAGAGCAATTAAAATATTTACGTTTCAACAACGATTAGTAGCAGACAAGTCTTTGACAAGGCGGGGGGAGTTGTGTCTTCTCTTGTCTCAATTGTTAAGTGCAACCTCTAGAATTAGTTTGATCTTGCTAATACAGTAAATCAACGGTTAGACATGTCAGTCAATAAACAGGTACTGGGCGTTGATGATGAGGTGGGGCTGGCTTGTCAGTGTGAAAGAGTATAAAGCAACAGCTCCAGCAGGTGACACAGGCTGAACTGTGTGTGATGTGACCGTGTTTCTTTCACAGAGTTAAATCTCCGGTGTGGTAGGACGAGCTTGTGTTTCTATAAACCTTTGTCATGTTGAACATTTTCAAGAAAGAAAGCCTGAAGTATTAAAATGTTATTGTTCCTAAAAGGGGTCTTTGAAGCAAACTGATAATTTGTTGGATATAAAAGAGGAAATTTTAATAGTAATTAGGTCCCTTTTAAAGAATGATGTTGAATTCAACTTCATCAACTTCATCTTATTTTATTCTTGCAGCTTATTTGCATGTTGGAAACTTAAGATACCTGTATTTTACATTAACAGCTTTGCTTTACATTGTTATTGTGTTTGTCAACACATTTCTCATCGTGGTTATCTGTATGAACAGGAGCTTACATGAACCTATGTACATGTTCCTGTGCAGTCTGTTTGTAAATGAACTGTATGGTAGTTCAGGGTTGTTTCCGTTCCTTCTGACTCAGATTCTCTCTGACATTCACACTGTTTCTGCTTCATTTTGCTTCCTGCAGATTTTCTGTTTGTATACATATGCAAGTATAGAATTGTGTAATTTAGTCATCATGTCTTATGACAGATATCTTGCTATCTGTTGTCCTCTACAATATAACACACGCATGTCATTAAACAAGGTGTTTATCTTTATAATTGCAGTATGGTTGTATTCGTTTGTGAAATTCTTGATTACTTTATCGTTAGCATTACGTTTGACACTGTGTGGAAACATTTTAAACAGTTTGTACTGTCGTAACTACTTAATAATCAAGTTGGCCTGTTCAGACACTAGAGTGAATAACGTCTATGGATTGTTTGCTGTTGTTCTCTCTGTTATTGTCCCTCTGTTTCCAATCATTTTGTCTTACATGAAAATTCTTCACATTTGTTTTTCTGGTTCCAAACAGACTAGACAGAAAGCCGTCAGCACCTGCACACCTCACCTCGTGTCTCTTCTGAATTTTTCTTTTGGGTGTTTCTTTGAAATAATTCAGACTAGACTTGATATGAACAGTGTTCCCAGTGTGCTGCGAATCGTTCTGTCTCTGTATTTTGTAATCATTCAGCCACTCTTGAATCCGATCATGTACGGACTGCAAATGTCAAAAATACGAAATACATGCAAAATTCTCTGCTGTTATAAAATATTGACTGTTCACAGAGATCTGACGTTAACCTAAAAAAGCAGCATTGAATAATTTATATTTTGCATTGAAAAAAACTGCAGAAGTAACACTCCTGACAATGTTTGATGGGACAACATGTAATGTGGAGTACTGAAATATAATAACAGTAACATGTTTAATAATTAATGAAGTTAGTTTTGAATGACTCAGGAAGTGAGTCTATTAAAAGCCTGTGTATGTTTTGAGGTGTAGCAGCACTCTGCACAATAAAAGGCCAAAAATATCAAATAAAAATATAATAAAATACAAGACATTTATTTCTTCTATGAAAGCTGAAAGGTTCTCAAAACAGTTTTAGCACATAGTGACTATGTCATTGTTGTACGAAGCTAAATTAAAGTATTGTTGAGCAGAATTCATTGTTGACTTCATGGTGTTACCTGGCTCAACACCTGTGAGGGTTGATGGATATTACCGAGCTGGCTGCTTAATAACTCCGGGTTAATGATCGGCTAATATAATGTTATTTAAGAGGTCTCTGATTCACAAAAGATATATCACTAATGATATTATGGTGAAAACATTTCCATGAAGTTTTGCAGTGAATGCAATTTTCCATAAAGCAAAGTATAACACAGAGCTGACAGCAAGAGAGGAGAAGAGCAAGGATACGTTTAGCTGCAAAACAGTAAATGTCCCTAATCAGCTGATACGAGGACATGCCATGTGAGGTGTCTACACAGCTCCACATTCTGAGCTATGATTTAACAGTGACAGGATGCTTGTGTTTAGGTGAGTGTGGGACTGTGGTGATGTTTGGGTTTACATGTCCAGGGGCCCCCAGAGCAGTGGCAGTTCTAGACCAGTTTTAATAGGGGGGCCAGGTTGGGGCCAGCTTTTTTGTTAGGGGGCACATACAACCCGGAAAAAAGAATAAATCCCTCATTCAGACAAAGCAGTGTTTACAATTTCAGCAATTGTGATTGGGTAGTAAACTGCTGAGACATTATATTTCTGCCTTTCCCTTCAGAACAAAATCATTGCAAAATCTGTCATTGTATTATTAATGCAGACTCCCTGTCAGGGGGGCCACAGGGGGGTCCAGACTCAGAGTTACGGGGGCACTGGCCCCTGTTGGTCCCCCATAGAGCCGCCCCTGCCCCAGAGCCATTAATCAGCTCTGTTTGTGCGTCAGAAGTTAGCTAGAGGAAGAGGTTCTGAGCTGTCTTAATGTATACAATTCCATGTATGTACAGAGAGATAATACTGTCCTCTTTAGGCTGTAAGCTCTAAGGCGCGATATCAGTATCCATCCATTATCGTCCGCTTATCCGGGGCCGGGTCGCGGGGGCAGCTGCCTGAGCAGGGACACCCAGACTTCCCTCTCCCCGGACACTGCCTCCTGCTCTTCCGGGAGGATCCCAAGGCGTTCCCCTTCCTCGGGGGTCTCCTCCCGGCGGGACATGCCAGGAACCCCTCCCGAGGGAGGCATCCCAGGGGCATCCGAAACAGATGCCCGAGCCACCTCAGCTGGCTCCTCTCGATGTGGAGGAGCAGCGGCTCTACTCCGAGCTCCTCCCGGGTGACAGAGCTCCTCACCCTATCTCTAAGGGAGCGCCCTGCCACCCTGCGGAGGAAACTCATTTCGGCCGCTTGTATCCGGAATCTTATTCTTTCGGTCATGACCCAAAGTTCATGGCCATAGATGAGGGTCGGAACGTAGATTGACTGGTAAATCGAGAGCTTCGCCTTTCGGCTCAGCTCTCTCTTTACCACGACAGACCGATACAACGACCGCATTACTGCGGCCGCTGCACCGATCCGCCTGTCAATCTCACGCTCCATCCTTCCCTCACTCGTGAACAAGACCCCAAGATACCTAAACTCCTCCGCTTGAGGCAGGAACTCTCCTCCCACCTGGAGGGAGCAAGCCACCTTTTTCCGGTCGAGAACCATGGCCTCGGATTTGGAGGTGCTGATTCTCATCCCAGCCACTTCACACTCGGCTGCAAACCGCCCCAGGACATGCTGGAGGTCCTGGCTTGAAGGAGCCAACAAGACCACATCATCCGCAAAAAGCAGAGATGAGATCCAGTGGCTCCCGAACCAGATCCCCTCCGGCCCGTGGCTGCGCCTAGAAATTCTGTCCATAAAAATAATGAACAGAACTGGTGATAAAGGGCAGCCCTGCCGGAGTCCAACATGCACTGGGAACAGGTCTGACCTACTGCCGGCAATGCGAACCAAGCTCCTGCTCCGGTCGTACAGGGACTGTACAGCCCTTAACAGAGGGCCTCCGACCCCGTACTCCCGGAGCACCTCCCACAGAATGCCACGAGGGACACGGTCGAATGCCTTCTCCAAGTCCACATAACACATGTGGACTGGTTGGGCAAACTCCCATGAACCCTCGAGCACCCTGCGGAGGGTATAAAGCTGGTCCAGTGTTCCACGGCCAGGACGAAAACCGCATTGTTCCTCCTGAATCCGAGGTTCGACTATCGGCCGAATTCTCCTCTCCAGTACCCTGGAATAGACTTTCCCAGGGAGGCTGAGGAGTGTGATCCCCGATAGTTGGAACACACCCTCCGGTCCCTCTTTTTAAATAGGGGGACCACCACCCCGGTCTGCCAGTCCAGAGGCACTGTCCCCGACTGCCACGTGACGCTGCAGAGACGTGTCAGCCAAGACAGCCCCACAACATCCAGAGACTTGAGGTACTCAGGGCGGATCTCATCCACCCCCGGTGCTTTGCCACCGAGGAGCTTCCGGACTACCTCAGTGACTTCGGCTTGGGTGATGGATGGGTCAACCTCTGAGTCCCCAGCCTCTGCTTCCTCTATGGAAGGCGTGTCAGTGGGATTGAGGAAATCCTCGAAGTATTCCTTCCACCGCCTGACGATATCCCCAGTCGAGGTCAACAGCTCCCCACCTCCACTGTAAACAGTGTTGGTGGAGGACTGCTTCCCCCTCCTGAGGCGCCGGATGGTTTGCCAGAATTTCTTCGAGGCCGACCGGTAGTCCTCCTCCATGGCCTCCCTGAACTCTTCCCAGACCCGAGTTTTTGCTTCCGAGACTGCCCGTGCTGCCGCACGCTTGGCCTGCCGGTACCCGTCAGCTGCCTCAGGAGTCCCCCGGGCCAGCCAGGCTCGGTAGGACTCCTTCTTCAGCTTGACAGCAACCCTTACTTCCGGGGTCCACCACCGGGTTCGGGGATTGCCGCCGCAACAGGCACCGGAGACCTTACGGCCACAGCTCCGGACAGCCGCGTCAACAATGGAAGTGGAGAACATGGTCCATTCGGACTCAATGTCCCCAGCCTCCCTCAGGATCTGGTCAAAGCTCTCCTGGAGGTGGGAGTTAAAGATCTCCCTGGCAGAGGGTTCTGCCAGACGTTCCCAGCAGACCCTCACGATACGTTTGGGTCTGCCAGGTCTGTCCGGCTTCCTCCCCCGCCAGCGGATCCAACTCACCACCAGGTGGTGATCAGTTGACAGCTCAGCCCTTCTCTTCACCCGAATGTCCAAGACATACGGCCGGAGGTCAGATGACACGACCACAAAGTCGATCATTGATCTCCGGCCTAGGGTGTCCTGGTGCCACGTGCACATATGGACACCCTTATGCTTGAACATGGTGTTCGTTCTGGACAAACTGTGACTAGCACAGACGTCCAGTAACAAAACACCACTCGGGTTCAGATCGGGGAGGCCGTTCCTCCCAATCACACCCCTCCAGGTAACACTGTCGCTGCCCACGTGGGGGTTGAAGTGCCCCAGGAGAACGACGGAGTCCCCGGTTGGAGCACTCTCCAGTACCCCTCCCAGGGACTCCAAGAAGGCCGGGTACTCTGCACCGCTGTTCGGCCCATAAGCCGAGACAACGGTGAGAGTCCTATCCCTGACCCGAAGGCGCAGGGAAACGACCCTCTCGTTCACCGGGGAGAACTCCAACACATGGCGGCTGAGCTGGGGGGCTATAAGCAAGCCCACACCAGCTCGCCGCCTCTCACCGCGGGCAACTCCAGAGTAGAAGAGAGTCCAGCCTCTCTCAAGGAGTTGGGTTCCAGAGCCCAGACTATGCGTGGAGGTGAGCCTGACTATTTCTAGCCGGTACCGCTCAACCTCCCGCACCAGCTCAGGCTCTTTCCCCCCCAGCGAGGTGACATTCCATGTCCCCATGGCTAGAGTCACCATCCGGGGATTGAGCTGCCGGGGCACCCGCCCACGACTGCCACCCATATCCCACTGCACCAGCCCCTTCTGAACCCTCCCGCGAGTGGTGAGCCCACAGAAGGGCGGGCCCACGTTGCTCGTTCGGGCTGCACCCGGCCAGGTCCCGTGGGCACAGACCCGGCCACCAGGCGCTCGCCTGCGAGCCCCAACCCCAGGCCTGGCTCCAGGGTGGGGCCCCGGTGACGCCGATCCGGGCGACGTGCACGTCCTTGTTGTTCTTTCTGTCATTAGGGGCGAGTGAACCGATCTTAGTCTGACCCGTCACCTAGGACCTGTTTGCCTTGGGAGACCCTACCAGGGGCATTAAGCCCCGGACAACATAGGTCCTAGGTTCATTCGGGTGCTCAAACCCCTCCACCACGATAAGGTGCCGGTTCAAGGAGGAGGCGATATCAGTAGAGTTAGGTAATACAAAGAAGAAGAGGTATTCCATAGGGGGTGTGAGATAGATCACTCCTCTTTCTCCTATTGGATAGATGGACCCTCAATCCACCAAAGAGACCAATTAGAAGAAGAAGGTAGGTACGGGCAAAGGTACTTTAAAAAGGCCCGCACAGGCAGAGAAAGTTAGGTTGTTACTTGTAGATTTCATGAGATCGAAGGCTCGAGAGGATTTCTGATAGGGCAGAGGGCAAAGCATTGGGCAGAACTTTGCCATAAATTTGTGAACACCAGAGTGTAGACACAGTGGTTCGGATGCAGGCTTGAGATCTGTTTCAATAAAGATCACTCGATCATTCCACCCAGCCTTACCTCCGCATATTCTTTTATTAACAAACTACACGCCAAAACCTTTGATGAAGACAGCCCAGAAACTACACATGCATGAGGATCCTTAAAGTGTGTTTCTCCAGCTCTAAACAGACGAGACAGAAAGTTGTCAGCACCTGCTCACCTCATCTCGCTTCTCTGCTCAACTTCTCTTTTGGATGTGTCTTTGAAGTATTACAGAGCAGACTTAATTTCAACAGTCTACCAAACTTTTTTTTCGGTCCTTACACTTACACTTACACTCACTTGCCAACTGCTCTTTAACCCTTTACTTTTTGTTCTGAAATGTAGCATAGCATGCGTAACCACTGAGCAAAATCACTTGTAAGATACTTTATAAAGTTCTCTTAACATTATGAACAAGTACTTTTTAAGTCATTATTTCTGCTATGATATTTAGCCAAACTTTTTGCTAGCGTCAAGTAAAATCTAGGCCACTTACCACCAAAGTTAACATTTGTGAAGATATTAAGGAAATGTAACTATTTCTTTTTAGTTGAAAGTAGTTTTCAAACCAATCAAAGGCATATTCAATATTGCTTATCGGTGACAAGTTGTTCCATACCAACTCACCATGGACCTCGGAGTTCATGTCTTGAATATTTTGGAAAACACATCACACTCATTTTTGGCTCTGAGTTTCTGAGCTAAATGTCATAATTTTATTGAAAACGGACAGGATCAGTTTTCACTTTGTTGAACCTGATGTTCATTTTGTGTAGCACAACTTATTTGGTGCTGCAGAAAAAACTGAGTGACACACAGCCTGCCGTTAGAACGCTAGCTCAGTTAACCTCGCACCTATATACTCGCAGTAGCTGATTTGAGTCTGCATGGTTTGCTACCTTGAATCATGGGAGCAGTCCAGGCATTGGACCGCATTGAAAGAAGCTGGACATCTGACTGGGACTGAACACAGCCTCTGACACTGACAGAGGCCAGTCTGAAGACAGGGGATTATATACGAAGGTAATTTACAGCGGCTCTGACCAGGACTATGAATCCGGTGATGAGAAGGTTGACAGGAAAGAGGAGCGGGGCAAAAGTAGTCAATGTGAAAACAACGTGGAGGGCGGGAACAATGCTGACAGCAGTCTGACATCATCACTGCTGATGTGGAAACTTTAAAAGAAGCAGAAGCAGACTTTCTTCTCAGTGACGAGGGACTTGGTGTAGATGATGTTTAGGATTCGTAGAGTGTCAAACTGTGTAGATAAACTATCATTGATTCATAATACTGATTTTCATAATACTATAATAAGTTTTGTTTTCATTTCTTGATTGTTTGTTGTATATTGTAGGAGCCGCATTTAAGTTTTTATGTTTTACATGACTTGCATTTTAAATCCTTTGCATTTTATTTTGCATTTTTTTTCATTTACCATAAAGAACTGGCAACAGTGAAAAGTCAAACTCTCTCTCGTTGGATGTTTTTTGGACACAAACTGCGAGTCTGACACTGTATCACCCGCATTCTCCAGGTGGTACAAACACGAAGGAGAATAGGACATAAAAGGTTAAAGGAAAAACACAAAACTGTTTTCGCCAGGACATATATTCTTCATGTATTGAAAGCTGTGTTTGTCTAAAACAAGGATACGATTTATTCATAATCACATTATCAAAACTGTATAGAAATCATAAAAAGTTCTCCGTCCTGGACAGTTTAACTGACGTGCTGTGAACTAAAAGCAGCATCATGGTAAATTCCACACGTACTTCTTATTTCACCCTTGCTGCCTACTGTGACACTGGGATTTTCAGATATTTACTTTTCATGATTGTTATGTTATTTTATGTTTTAATCATTTGTTCCAACCTTCTGCTCATCGTGGTTATCTGTATGAACAGGAGCTTACATGAACCTATGTACATGTTCCTGTGCAGTCTGTTTGTAAATGAACTGTTTGGTAGTTCAGGGTTGTTTCCGTTCCTTCTACTTCAGATTCTCTCTGACATTCACACTGTTCCTGCTTCATTTTGTTTCCTGCAGATTTACTGTTTGTATACATATGCAAATGTTCAATTTTGTAACTTATCCATCATGTCTTATGACAGATATCTTGCTATCTGTCGTCCTCTACAATATAATACACGCATGACATCTCAAAAGGTTTCCATGCTTATTGCTTTAGTATGGTTGTACCCATTTATTGAAGTTGCTGTCATGGTAGCTTTGAGCGCTCCTTTACAGTTGTGTGGGAACATCATTCACAAAGTCTACTGTGATAACTTCTCCATCATCAAACTGGCCTGCTCCGACACCACAGTCAACAACATCTATGGACTTGTTTACACATTTACCATAATAGTTGGTGTTTTAACTTTAATCTTTTATAGTTATTTAAAGATTCTTATAATCTGTTTCTCTGGTTCTAAACAGACGAGACAGAAAGCCGTCAGCACCTGCACACCTCACCTCGTGTCTCTGCTCAACTTCTCCTTTGGTTGTTTCTTTGAAGTATTACAGAGCAGATTTAATATGAACAGTCTACCAAACATGTTGCGCATTTTTTTGTCATTATACTTTCTGACTTGCCAGCCGCTCTTTAACCCTGTACTTTATGGACTGAAAATGTCAAAAATACGTACATTATGTAAACTTACTGTCTTTGGTAAAATGTAAAGTACTGTTAAACATCATGTCAAACTGTATATCATGTTTTGCTCTCACATGAAATCTTAACAATAACGATGATTGTTTATTAAATTTAAATACTTTTATCAATAAGTCAGAACAAAATAAATGTCTCCCTCAAAATAAAGTTGAATGTTTAAGTTGTTAAGTTGTCATTCAGTTGCTACAGAGAGATGTCCTAAATTCAGGCAAGTCTCTAGGGTTTTAAACCTTACTGCAGAAAACAAAGTAGCCACTTTAAAGTGGAAACTCTTCCATTAAGTCAGTTATTGCTGCTGATGTAATTGTTTTTTCAACTTTTAACAACTGTGCATTACAAAGGTTGAGACAGTGTAGTTGAATGTATGGAAGACTGCATCAGTTCAGGAAGAACACCGAAGGCATGTCTGCATCAGCTGGCTGGCTACAGGCTGACTGTCCCTACAGCACCCAACCTCCTCCTCTCTATGTACTATGCTTGCAATTTACTTAGATCTCAGGTTCATGTGAGTGTTTATTGAAGGGGCAGTAGGTGACTCTGGAGGAAGATAGTTAATAGTCTCATTCCTAGGGTGCCCATTACTGACACCTAGAGTTGGTGCACAAATGATTTTTGATCTTCCGCCATAACACCAACAACCAGTAACTAAGTCCCAGTTTCGCCAGGAAGTCAGACTCAACTATCAACCCACTTTCTCCAGAATCCTTTACGGCACCTTTAAGAGGGGATTAGTTCTGCAACAACATCCCTGTTGCAGCGCAGGTTCTTTGGGACCTCCAACAAAGAACAGAACTTTTTCTGCCTTATCTGTGTTACCAGTTGCTATGAATGGTCAATTAACTATGATGATTATTATGATTACTGAATCTATCTAGAGCTGAAAAAGCTGTAAGACTGAGAGCTGGTGTTAAGGTGGAAAAGCAGACAGAGACCTTAACATCATCAACACTAGAGATTGGTGGCAGGCGATCCAAAACATCACAGAATAGGGCTGCACAAAAAATTGTAAAAAAATCGCGATCTCGATTCACACATACACGTGATCTCATATCTACACACAGCGATTCTGAAGCATTTTATATCTCGAGCTGAATCACAAACAAATGCTCCTATTTTCCTCCCAGATTTTTTGAAGCGCCCCCAAACGCAGCACTGCCGCTGCCTCCGCCCTCAACCTGTGGTAAAGCGTCTTTACAACACGTGATTCAGCGGAGGAAGCCCGTCTGCAGTTGAGTGTTTGGAAGGAGTGAGTGAGAAGCCGTTTTTAGACGGGGCAGCAAGCCGCCAATCTGCCCGTCCTTTTGGCGGCTAGGTCCGCGGTTTTAGACAGAGGGTGCTAATTGGGGGTCTGTTTTGGTCCGCCAATTTCCCGCCTCGGAGGGTACACTTATTTCCGCCTCGCCTGCTAGATGAGCAACTGGACAGCCGCTGAGATCCAGGAGATGCTAGCTCTCCTGGATTTTTAGCTGTATGGTTGTGTTAGCTTGTTGTTGTAGCCACAATCTAGGAACGGTCGCTACTTTCAAATTAAAAGCCCCCCGCTAAGAACCCAGCTCTAAACTCCAATGGGGTGCAATGTAAAGCTCTTATTTTGAAGACAAATTCATTGTCAACTGCTCACAGCCCAACGTCGGGCTTCACGTCACGTCACATGTTTACCTCTACCTCTGAGGCGGCTTTTGGAAAAGGAAGAAAATTATGCCTCCGTTTTAAAAAGCCGATCACAGCAGCTATCACATATCACCTAGCTTAAGATACGGCCCCAATAAACACTGTACAACATGAGGTATAAAAGGATGCCCTCTCATCTTGGGAGACTAATTTTTTTATTTTCTTATTTGTGTAAAAATAATTTCTCATCCAATGATAGAACTTGAAATGAACAAAAAAACATTGCTTTTGCAGAGGCATAGTAGTATCTGCCATACTATCATGTTTTTTTTTTGTTTTGTTCAAGTTCATCAGTGCAATAAACATTTTGTGAAAAAAATCGTGCCAGAGAATCGTGATCTCAATTCTAAGCAAAAAAAAACCGTGATTCACATTTTTTCCAGAATCGTGCAGCCCTATCACAGAAGCAGAACCTCTCTCATGTGTGGATCATGCTACCAGATGGGCTGAACTCATCTCATGGTCACATTGATCTGTACAACGTATTGTCAGCTGTAAAGTCTGCTCCAGCTTTAGAGGAACAGCCACTTTCAGTATCCACAGTGAATATGGAGAGTGACATTGAGTAAAGCTGCCTGGCCTGATAACAACCCTAGCCATGTACTAAAAACCTGTACCAATCAGCTAGTTGATGTTATTATTGCCTGGTCCACTTAAATTTAAGGATTTACTGAAAATGTGATGGTCGATGGTCACCAGGGTTGGACTGGCAATCTGGCATACCGGGCATTTTCCCGGCGGGCCGACAGTCCTCAGGGGCCGATGTTGTTGGATATTTTTTATTTATTTATTTTTTTTTCTAAGAGACCGGCCCACAACTTAGAGGGGGTGGCCCATTGGGCCATCTTCAATTCGGACAGTGGACTGAACCAATCAGGATATAGTACGAAAGTGGCCCCACCCCTTCCCTGCGCTGTCTCCTGTAACTTCTGCTAGTTTCACAGTGTTGAGCATTAGGGGTGGGCGATACTGCAAATTTTGGTATTGATCTGATACCAAGTAATTACAGGGCCAGTATTGCCGATGCCGATAACGATAACGAATGATCAATTCCTGATCATTGAACGATTTTGTACTTTTGCCTTTAATTAGCAGATCATGATTATGATAATAATAAAACAAAGGACAAAGATTTTAGCCAAATAAGAAAATAATATTTAACATAATTAAATCTATAACCTGACTATGGAGGACCAAACCTGACATAAGTATAAATACATAAATAAATACATAGATGCATAAATGCATAAATAAATAAATAAATACATAAATAAATAAATGCTGAAATAAATAAATAAATAAATGCATAAATAAATGAATAAATAAATACATGCTGAAATAAATGTATAAATAAATAAAAGTATAAATAAAAGAATAAATGCTTTTTATTTATTTCTACATTTCTGTTCACCTACATTTATTTATTTCTGTATTTCTGTTCACCTACACTTATTTATTTCTGTATTTCTGTTCACCTACATTTATTTATTTCTGTATTTCTGTGTCCATATGTAAATGAGGAGGTAGGAGGTCCTAACCTCAGTCAAAGAGGCACTTTTAAGATTTACCGTAGTTTCGGTTTTAGGCACGTTAATTTTGAACGGGAGTGCATGAGGCAAGACATGCTAGCATCAAAATCGCTATTTTTAGAACACTAAGAAGTCTCGACACAACATGAAACTTTGCTCGTAGCATCACTAAGGTCTCTACTCATGAACAAGAGCATTGAGAACATTGTTTGTGTACACAGAGTTTATGAAAAAGAAGGTTTTTTTAACTACTCACGTTAGCTGCTGCGCTGCTGCGCTCCTGCGCGTTGCCCTCATGGAAGGCAAAAAGTGTCGATCCCAGAGTGCGACCTGACAGGCACGCTTGAGGAGCGGTTCACCATTACTCTCCTGCCTCTTTCGTCGTAATTATGCTTTCACACGAAGGTTTGACTCATATTCAATCCCAAATAAAGCCTTGGTTGCTTTTTGGCGAGAGTTTCGCAAAACTGTACACTGTCATACAGCCTGCTGGTCAAACAGTCTGCAGAGTACGTTTACATCCAGCCCGAGCTCAGCGTGAGGTCAATCAGCTGTGGCAAATTGTGAGACGCCCAGATCAACCTGTGATACAAACACCAGTAGCGACAATGGTTCATAGGAAAGCCCAGACATGTATGTCACTCTCGGTGGTAACATGTGTCAACAGTTAACCTGAACGCTACGCTCTTAGCGCTACAGCGAGCAGCTAAAAGCTAACAGATAACTGCTAACAGCGGTATCCACGCCGCTCTCGAGCCGTTCGGCGTGAACAAATGTTTAATACTGTTCCACCCGTGAGTTGTTTGAGAGTACAGAGATTCACGACAAAGATATGAGACCGACAACATGCACTTTTGGACGATTTGTGCTCTGTAGCGCTCGTCTAGCAGTGGTTTGCAAGTCGCAGCTCCGGCATCTCCGTGTGGATAGAAGTGTTCAAGCCACGTCAAAACGAAAACACATATACATGACTTGGAGCGATGAACAGAATGTTTTTCCTGGTTAGCGGACATGGCTCTCCAGACAGGATTCTCAAACCACACCACCAGCACATCTGGGACCCTCGCAAGTTAAAATGAACGCCAGTTCACCTGTCACACTGGTCGAGGCCATTAAGCTAACTGGAGCTGTTTACAACGTTACAGAGAGCGAGGCTTGGGATCAGGAATCGTTTGCTTTTGTCTGGCTCTCCAATTTGACCAATCATGCTCTTGACTGAGGTTAGTACCTCCTACCTCCTCATTTACATATGGACACAGAAATACATAAATAAATAAATGTAGGTGAACAGAAATACAGAAATAAATAAATGTAGGTGAACAGAAATGCAGAAATAATTAAAAGCATTTATTCTTTTATTTATACTTTTATTTATTTATACATTTATTTCAGCATTTATTTATGTATTTATTTATGCATTTATTTATTTATTTATTTATTTATACTTATGTCAGGTTTGGTCCTCCATACCTGTCTGCATGTAGTCTAAATAGGGATACTAATGTTCCTTCAACAGATACAAAAAAGGGTTATTATATTCTGCCATATTCATACTTCAGAGTGAACCTGAGTGAGTGGAGTGAGAGAGATGGAGAGGAGCACTGAGCTTAAGGACTGAGAGAGACGCTGCGCTCACACAAACTCTGTGAAGAAATACAAGTGATTTGTTGAACTTATAGAAGAGAAACTATAACAAAAATATCTATCTCATCGAGTATCGATCCGATACCAATACTCACCTTGGTATCAATACTCAGGGGCGCTGCCACGGATCTTGGTCCCCATGAAAAGCAATCTAATTGGGCCCATGTATAGACCGGCAAAAAATGTGATGCCGTTTTATATAAAACGATGCATTTCAATTATATTTTTGACTATCATTCCCATATTTGTGAAAAGAACGTGACAGCTACGTGGTTAGTTACTGCTCACTGTCTCCCTTGTCGTCCTGCATGCATGTCTAATTTATCTCCACAGCTGCAGACTCACAGGTGGTGGCTTTGGATTTGTGGTGAAAAAATACATATATGAAGCTGTATGGTTGTTGTGATTTAATCCTCTGATTTCCAGAAAATATAAACATTTGTTTGAGTTTACTGAGAGTTGTATTGAGTCACAGTCTGCATGCTCCTCTGTTCCTACTGCAAAGCAGGAAGGTGAGAGTCCCAAACTACTGACCAAACACTCTATTGTCGTAGCTAAATTTGAACTATATCATATATACACTGACATATATATGCTGTTTTTCATTTCAGAACTGTTTTTAATACATGAAAATCATTCTGACATAAATATGGATTATAGGCTTTTTCATAGGCAGATTTATTTAAGCCATAAGCATCATAGAAATCTTGAAACTGAAATGAATCCGCTGATACCAAACATGTCATGCTAGCTTACAGGGAAAGAAGCTAAATATCGCTCCTAATCTGAACTGTTTTTACCGCGAGGTCCGCGACCTCAACGTGAAATGATGACCTGTAATAATAACTTTGAGTTAACACTTAATGAGGATGAGATGAGGATGAGGAACCTGCTGCTGCTCAAACTGAGAAACTAGATCCATGACTGTCTGACTGCCTTCAGTCTTTACAGCTGCTGACATTATTATCAGCTTGAACTGTTCTTAAACTGTGTTAGCTGTGAACTGTGCTCACCTTTCTTTAGAAAGAAGTGTGTGAGGAGTTGTCTTCCCTCTCTTTGCTTTCTTTCCCTTTCAGCCTTTTCTTTTCGTTTAAGGCTCCCTGGTTTTATTTTCTTGGGTAAAGACATGTTGATGAGCAGCAGCCACTCGCTCTTTAAGCTGTTAGTGACGCATCTTCCCGCTCCTGCAGCTGCAGGTGGACTGAACCATTCTGTACTGTGAGGGGTGACAGCGGCTTCAGACAGCCTCCACTATTTTCTTTTATACAGAATAAAGTCTCTCATCAGATTTACTCTGCCAATTTTAAGTTAGTTATGACACTAATTACTTAGAAATAAGAAATAAAATAAAAACAACATTTTTATTTCAGGCCTTTTGAGGGCCCCCTCCCCCATTGGGGCCCTGGTAACCCCTATTGAGCATGAGGAGTGGCAACACGGAGCAACCAAAGAGAAAGAAAGGGGGTGCGGAGAAGTTGCGTGCTAAGAGAGTGAAGAATCTCACTCAGAGTTGCCAAGTCCGCTTATTATAAGCGACTATGGGCTTGTTTTTCTGTAGAGTCGCTTATAAATATTGGTAGTTGTGGGTTTTTGGGCTTGTTGTTAAAGTGTTCCTCTTCTTGTATTATTGCATGTCATATTGATTTGCAGTCCTGGAACTAAAACAAAAAAGGGTCATAACATATAAAAACAGTAATAAATACGATGATATTTCTGGATTCAGGTTGATATTTGTGTGTGTGCAAAGGGTAAAAAATCTCTCTCTTTTTTTTCTTTCTGTTTTTTTTTTTTTTTTACCACGAACGGAGAAGTCCCTTTTTTTGGGCTTGTTTTTCGTAGGCACGCTTGCTTGTTTCTCTCACAATATCTAGCAACACTGATCTCACTGTAGATGCTGCAAAATATGCAAAGATCACAGACATGTTCGCTGGAGGGGCTGCTGTAGCCTCCACGTCCTCTGAGACAGCAATGATCCAGCAACAGGTTGAAGGTGAAGACAGCAGCAGCGGGCAGGAGAGGAGCAGCAGAGATGCTGCTGACTGACAGGGACAGTGTAGTACAGCCGGTAAGCAGGTAGTAACGTTAATACAGGGACTGTGAGGCGATGGAGGTAACTTTAGCTCTATTACATGCAGTGGCGCCCCCAGAACATTTTCATAGGGGGGGCCAGATGGGGCCAGTGAAAATCTTAGGGTGGCACACCAAAATGGTCCTTCTTGTGGCAACTCAGATTCAGCGCCAGTCTGTGGCTGTGTATTGCATTCCCTTGACTCTTTTCATCAAAAAGACAATATGCATCCAACACATTTACCTCAAGTTTGAGAAACACACAAACATTTCAGAAAAAACACAAAAATGTTGTTGTTTCTTCTTCTGCTTCTTGCGCTGACTTCCCGTAAGACTGCACGCCTTTCAGCACATTAGCACCCCCACAGGTGGAGATTTAAATTACAGTTTCCTATTGAGCCAGCGCCTCAGTCAGTCAGGGAAATTGGTGGGAGCAGTGGGGGGGCCAGCAATTTTCCAGGGGTGGCGATGGCCCCCCCTGGCGGCGCCACTGATTACATGTAGGCTTCTCAACAGGTCGGGCTGGCCCGACAAACCTGACTGGACCCGCGGGTTCGAGCCGGGTTCACGTGTGGTGAAGAGTAAGTCTAGAGGCAGGCCTGACGCCGCAGCGTGGGGGGGGCAGACAATTCATGCTGGTGTGTCGAGCTGCGTCGGGTTGTAATTTTTAGGCCCGCTGAGAACTCTAATTACATGAGAATGATGAGCAATGGCGATTGATTAGCGTCAGTATTAATTGGTATTGCACAGTGGTGGACAGTAACGGAGTAAATTTACTTGAGTACTGTACTTAAGTACATATCCAGAGGATTTGTACTTTACTTGAGTATTAGATTTCTTTGGTACTTATTACTCTTACTTGAATACATTTCCAAGACAAATATTTTTACTTTTACTCAAATTAATTTCTAAGAAGGCTGAAAAGTACTGGTTACTTTCAGGTCTGCTCTTTTTTTTTCTTTCTAAAATACTATTGGACACAAGCTGTGTTTGTCAAAGAAGGAAACCTATCACAGTGCACGCTCTCCACTGGGATCTACGTAAAAGTGGAAATACGACATCCCTCCCCATAAGGATACCACCAAAGTAGCCACGCTCTCGACTGCGTTTGTCAACACAAAACCGGGACAATGGCTGCATCAGATGTAGTTTTTTGTAAAGCAGTGATTCTCAGCCAGTGGTCTGGGGACAACATTGGTCTCTGAGGGGGTTCCAGTTCCCAACTTAGCTAAATGATAGAGAGTTAGTTGGACGGTGCAGGTTCATTTGGTTACAGTTTTAATGATTGTCAATAAACATCTGCAACATCTGCTGTCCTCCTGTGATCCCATTCATTGTATTTGTTTTTCTAGGTGTTTCTGCAGGCTTTATGTAACATTGTGGTTCTAAAAGCAAGCACATCAGTGCAGGTGGTTTCAAAGAGTTCATTCTCAGAAACAAGAGTTAAAAGGTCCTTAAATTCATTTAGAAAAAATTATAGTAATTCATTGATGTGAAAAATAAGAAATTTACTCTTACTCTTACTTTTACTTAAAGTAAATTTAAAAGCATGTACTTTTGGGTACTTAAGTACCTTTAAAAGCAAGTACTTTTTTACTCTTACTCGAGTAACATGTCGACTGAGCTAGTTTTACTTGTAACGGAGTACATTTTGATCAGTAGTATTTGTACTCTTACTCAAGTACTGGGGTCGAGTACTCTGTCCATCTCTGGTATTGCATAGTTCCCAAAATCTGGCAGCCACGGCATTCTGATAAAATAGCAAACGGTCAAGACTGAGAAGTGTTGGATGAGCAGCAAGTGTCCATTTTAGGCTCCATCGTAGCATTTTAGATATTTAGGTTAAAGGTGTGTTGAAAAGCTGCATAGTAGGTTGCTGAAGTAGCTGTTTAAAGGAGGGAGCACCTTTTAACCTGAAGAATTAGAATTGTGCTGCTATATCAGGGAAATTCAGAAAATACATATTAGAGATGATTTCAATAAAAGGGGTAAAATAATTGAACTACACAGAGCAGACAGAGTTAATGGAGTTAACAATAGACGCTAAACCTCTGATATTTAGGATGTTGATGATGCATTATGCTTAAAATAGAATATATCTAAGGAGATAGAACTATGTGTTGAGTAAATTTACTTATTTGCTTTCCACAATGATTATCGATAGACTTCTAAAGTCAGCAGGGGTGTAACATAGTTGTTCATAGGATTTGTGCGTGTTTTCCAGTCAAGTGAGTAAACATACGTACACCTCACCACAATAATTAGAGCTGGGTTTGGGATAATGGTAAAATACATTCCTTCGGGAAACACATACATAAATTACTAGTCGCGGCTGGTCTAAGCCAAAAATGCCAGGACAGATTTTTTTGTCCCAGTCCAGCCCTGATGGTCACAGTGACTATGACCTCCCAAAACACATTTTTGTCCCTAACAAAAGGACTCCCACGTTAATCATGACGATATTTCACATAAATGTTTAATTGAATAAAATGATAAGGCGTTGAAAATTTATATCCAAAAGGTCAACTCCACTGTGACATCAGAAAGTCCCTTATTCAATGCCAGAACTCAGGTACAGAAGGGAAATTGTGACCATATTTTCAGACTTGATGACATTTGAACTGAACTGAATGTTGAAGTGGAACTGCACCATGTGTTGAAGCTCTCTATCAGTACTCTGTGCTCCCTTTTAAAGCAGTCTGTATGTGAAGCTACTCTGACTTCGGACAGTGTTCCTTATTATTTTTTTTTAAATACAATTCTTAAAGGAGAACTTCGGTCGATTTAAACATGCAGCTTCATTGCTCAAGCTACCCTTGACTTGCCAGTACCGAAGACGCGAAAACATTTGGTCCAACCATTACAGAGCTCCGTGAACGGAGATGTAGCATTGAACGCTAACAGCATGGGGTCAGAACTTTACACTGTGTTTTAAGCGTCTTAACATGCTCCACATCTCACACCAAAAGTTATGCAACATCAGCAGACACCTTAGCACACAGCACTGTAGCGTGTATGACTCAAACTGAATAAAAAAGTAGTTAAAACAGTGTGTTTGTGCAAGCAGCTACTTCCCTGTTTGTTGACATCCGTGTGTTCCGGTAGCTAGACCAAACTAGCATATCCATCGAGTGTGCACTTAACAGGCTTAACAGGCTATTGTAAGGCTAATGGCTCATGACAGGCTGTAACATGGACATGTACATTATGAACAGAAACACGAAAATGCTGGAATACGTTTCCGTCTCCGCCAGTGAGGGAGTAAGTGTACGCTCGACGGATTGACTATAGCCTTTTCTGCCTCAGGCTTTCTTTTCCTTACCTTTTTAGCAGGGTGAGCTGTTACAAGTAAGGCTGCCTGCATTTTCTCTGCCATTGTAACCAAATGAACGTCTTCTCCTTCAACTCATTTCTGCAGAGGAGTGTGCTGAATATTTCCGGCATCAGTGAAACGTAACGTGTGCACGCACAGAGGAGGGAGGGACAGAACGAGACATGAAGGCATCTGACCAATCCGTGCATCTGAACAATCTGTGCTGTCCGGGCTGGACGGCACGGATTGGTCAGATTTTTCTCAGTCCTGCAGCTGCCACAGAGGTCCGATTATTTTCGTTCCTTTTTCTGAATACATAATGTATTGACTGCTCTCAGGATAGCAGGATCATTTCCCCCAGTATAACAAAATGTGTTTCTGAACAACATTAATTGCTTTAATTGATCCCAGACTGGGAAATTATTTTGTCACAGCATCAGTGGGTCCGCAAGAAAAAAAGAAAGAAAAAGAAAAACACTCTGTACATAACATAAATAGAAGGCAAGATATATACAATGTATATACACAGTGCAAACTATACTATAAACAATAATAATCTATACTGTACAAGAAATAAAACATTTCTATGAATGTGCAATAGCAGAACCAAAATATACACATAAGTGTGCAATAATAAAACCACAGGTAAAATAAATAGATAAATAGACTTAAAAAAACATGCAATGAACGATCCCTCGCTCCGCGTCTGTTGGGCTGCAGTGCCGTCAGAGGGCGCGCTCACCTGTTAATTGCATATCATGGAGAGAGGGTGGGGGGAAGTTGTGTCTTCTCTTGTCTCAATTGTTGTGTTGCATCACTAAAAAAAGAATAGAAAAGTGCCACCTCTAGAATTAGTTTGATCTTGCAAATACAGTAAATCAACGGTTAGACATGTCAGTCAATAAACAGGTACTGGGCGTTGATGATGAGGTGGGGCTGGCTTGTCAGTGTGAAAGAGTATAAAGCAACAGCTCCAGCAAGTGACACAGGCTGAACTGTGTGTGATGTGACCGTGTTTCTTTCTTTCACGAGTTAAATCTCCGGTGTGGTAGGATGAGCTTGTGCTTCTATAAACCTTTGTCATGTTGAACATCTTCAAGAAAAAAAGCCTGAAGTGTTAAAATGTTATTGTTCCTAAAAGGGGTCTTTGAAGCAAACTGATAATTTGTTGGATATAGAAGAGGAAGTTTTAATAATAATTAGGTCCCTTTTATAGAATGATGTTGAATTCAACTTCATCAACTTTATCTTATTTTATTCTTGGAGCTTATTTGCATGTTGGAAACTTAAGATACCTGTATTTTACATTAACAGCTTTGCTTTACATTGTTATTGTGTTCGTCAGCATGTCCCTCATTGTGGTTATCTGTATGAACAGGAGCTTACATGAACCTATGTACATGTTCCTGTGCAGTCTGTTTGTAAATGAACTGTATGGTAGTTCAGGGTTGTTTCCGTTCCTTCTGACTCAGATTCTCTCTGACATTCACACTGTTTCTGCTTCGTTTTGTTTCCTGCAGATTTTCTGTTTGTATTCTTATGCAAATGTGGAGTTTTGTAATTTAGCCATCATGTCTTATGACAGATATCTTGCTATCTGTTGTCCTCTGCAGTATAACACACGTATGACACCTAAAAAGGTATTTCTGTTGATAATTGTCTTGTGGTTTTACTCTTGTGTGAAATGTCTGATTACTTTATCCTTAAACATCCATTTGAAACTTTGTGGGAACATTATGAACAGTTTGTATTGTCATAACTACCTTATTGTAAAACTGTCCTGTTCTGACACCAGAGTGAACAACATTTATGGACTTTTCACCACTGCTGTAACAATTTTGGTCCCTCTGTTTCCAATCCTTTTCTCTTACATGAAAATTCTTAAAATTTGCTTTTCTGGTTCCAAACAGACCAGACAGAAAGCCGTCAGTACCTGCACACCTCACATTGCCTCTCTCATAAACTTTTCTTTTGGTTGTTTGTTACAAATAATTCAGACAAGATTTGATATGACAAATGTTCCCAATGTCGTACAAATCATTTTGCTGTTATATTTCTCATTATTGCAACCACTTTTGAATCCTATTATGTACGGACTGCAAATGTCCAAACTACGAAATACGTATAAACATTATGTCCGTTTTTGGAAGGATGTGTTTGTGGACTAAAACCTTCTGCATCTGAACATATAACAACAATAAATTATCATTTTCAGCTAAACTCAGTTTAGGCCAAGGAGGAAGCCTAGAGGTTGGTACAGAATCCTAAAAAAAAACAGCCAGAAACACACAGACTTGAATAGCTCCACTGAAAAAGTTCAGAAACAATTCTGTGTCAGTGTGGAGATGCATGCAGTTACAGGAAAGATTTTATCATATTATTGGTTTCCTGCAATTTGTCAATTACAGGAAATCATCCCCAAACACTGGAAAATGACTGCAACTGTGCGACAACCTGTTTTAATGAAGGTTTAATAAGCCAATACTCACATCCCCTGACCTGAAGACATGAAACAACAATCTCAACATTACATGAACCTATGTACATGTTCCTGTGCAGTCTGTTTGTAAATGAACTGTATGGTAGTTCAGGGTTGTTTCCGTTCCTTCTGACTCAGATTCTCTCTGACATTCACACTGTTTCTGCTTTATTTTGTTTCCTGCAGATTTACTGTTTGTATACATATGCAAATGTTTAATTTTGTAACTTATCCATCATGTCTTATGACAGATATCTTGCTATCTGTCGTCCTCTACAATATCACACACGCATGACATCTTATTGCTTTAGTATGGTTGTACCCATTTATTGAAGTTGCTGTCATGGTAGCTTTGAGCGCTCCTTTACAGCTGTGTGGGAACATCATTCACAAAGTCTACTGTGATAACTTCTCCATTATCAAACTGTCCTGCTCCGACACCACAGTCAACAACGTCTATGGACTTGTTTACACATTTACCATAACTAGTGCATTGCCCGTAGGAAATATGTGTTCCTTTAGAAAAGTGGGAGGTTAAGTAGCTTTTTCATGGATGGCCAAATGAGGCTGTGTTTGAAGGTGGGACGTCAGGGATATTTAGGTTTGTTGTGAAATCCGATATTCCAGGGTATAATTGGCTGTTTTTAACTATTTTTTTATTTTGCCATTATATTTCACCCTATGTCATTATTTTTTCATTTTGACATACTGTATTAACACAATGGACCTAAAATCACAAAAAATACCCATAAAATCTGAGTAGAAAAAGTTAGATTTTTTTACTGTGAAAACCACAAATATGTTTAAAAAACCTTTTTTTTTTTTACTTATAATGCAAATATAAATTGTTGTTTGCTAAATATGTGCATACATTTGAAAAATGTACAAACTTATATGTAACTATTTACATTTAAATGCAGGCAATGCTCAGGTCTGCCTGAGCTCCCTCCAACTGAATGAAGAGCTGCACTGCCTGCTCCACATTCAGCATCTTCTCATTGTTTTGACTCATTAAACAAAAAACCAACTCCACTACACCAAACACTTCATGATACACTAACTACACACTCCAAACACGCTAAATGTCACAAATCTCTCAACTCTCAATATCGTTGTCTATACACCGACTGTCCTGTCATTCGTCTGCCTACGTCCCTCCCACAAATTCCTGTTCCGCAACAACCAAACTTGCTGCTTGGACACTTTCGTGACAAAAGCCCGTTTTTACCGTTTCTTCTGCACCAGACACAAAGCAAACGTGACGACAATGTTCGCGAAAGATTTACCCTACACGGTGGGCCATGTAGGTTGGCTAGTGGCTAGCAGCTAGCTACACACGAACATCCACAGATTCCGATTCCACTTTGTTGTCCGCGCATCTCCGGATCTCCTCCGGATCTCCCCCAAGAACAGATTCGGTCCGGACTCGTTTAGTCTCATTAAACCACAACAGTCAGTTTAGATGCACAGAACAGAACAGAACGGGACCGAACCGCCGGCAAAATCCCGGTCCAGCTCGAGCCGCTGCAGGTATAAATCTGCTTGTTTCTTAAGATGGGGGGTCGCGGTGGGCTCTGCAGTGATTGGCTCTGGTGCGCACGTGACTGTGGTGGCTCCGGTGGACAATGCTCATGGAATTTGTAAAGCATTTATGAAATAATTTATTAACGGTATAATTGCAGTCCAAACAAATGCGAAATAGCACACCCTTGAACCACGCAGCAGCCATGTTGAAACTCTCAGGTCAGTCTGATCCTGATCCGCAGAGATATTTGAGGAATACACACACACACACACACACACACACACACACACACACACACAGACAGAGGTTACTTGCTTTTATAGAGAGATAGTTGGCGTTTTAACTTTAATTTTTTATAGTTATTTAAAGATTCTTATAATCTGTTTCTCTGGTTCTAAACAGACGAGACAGAGAGCTGTCAGCACCTGCACACCTCACCTCGTGTCTCTGCTCAACTTCTCCTTTGGTTGTTTCTTTGAAGTATTACAGAGCAGATTTAATATGAACAGTCTACCAAACATGTTGCGCATTTTTTTGTCATTATACTTTCTGACTTGCCAGCCGCTCTTTAACCCTGTACTTTATGGACTGAAAATGTCAAAATACGACATTATGTAAACTTACTGTCTTTGGTAAAATGTAAAGTACTGTTAAACATCATGTCAAACTGTATATAATGTTTTGCTCTCACATGAAATCTCAACAATAACGATGATTGTTTATTAAATATAAATACTTTTATCAGTAAGTCAGAACAAAATAAATGTCTCCCTCAAAATAAAGTTGAATGTTTAAGTTGTTAAGTTGTCATTCAGTTGCTACAGAGAGATGACCTAAATTCAGGCAAGTCTCTAGGGTTTTAAACCTTACTGCAGAAAACAAAGTAGCCACTTTAAAGTGGAAACTCTTCCATTAAGTCAGTTATTGCTGCCAATATCATTGTTTTAACAACTGTGCGTTACAAAGGTTGAGACAGTGTAGTTGAATGTATGGAAGACTGCATCAGTTCAGGAAGAACACCGAAGGCATGTCTGCACCAGCTGGCTGGCTACAGGCTGACTGTCCCTACAGCACCCAACCTCCTCCTCTCTATGTACTATGCTTGCAGTTTACTTAGATCTCAGGTTCATGTGAGTGTTTATTGAAGGTGCAGTAGGTGACTCTGGAGGAAGATAGTCGACAGTCTCATTCCTAGGGTGCCCATTACTGACACCTAGAGTTAGTGTACAAATGATTTTTGGTCCTCCACCATAACACCAACAACCAGTAACTGAGTCCCAATTTTTTTGCCATTAAATGAGACTCGACTGTGAACCCACTTTCTCCGGAATCCCTTACGGCATCTTTGAGGGGGGATTTGTTCTGCATCAACATCCCTGTTGCAGCGCAGTTTCTTTGGGACCGCCAACAAAGAACAGAATTTTTTCTGCCAAGTCTGTGTTACCAGTTGCTATGAATGGTCAATTAATTATCATCTCAGACTTGATCTTCTGTATTGATTCTAAAATTCCACCGATCACTTTTGAAATACTAAATGGCCTCTATCCAAATGAATGGCCGTATTGACCTCATATGTGTTTGGGCATTCCTTTATTTTTTTCGGTATTCATCTTTGCTGGAAGTTCCTGAATCCTGACGTGTGACTAAAGGACTCTTACTGTTGTAGCACCCAGGATGGGGAATACTGCCTATTGAGATCAGACAGCTTAGCTCATCAGCACATTTTAAATCCTTTTGTAAAGCTTTATTTTATAGAAAAGCATGAATGACTATCTATATGTTGTTGAGTTTTACAGGGTTGTCCCACTCTTGCATTTTACAGTCTTATTTTTTACCTTATTTCATCCACCGGTATTTCACGATTGCTATGTTTTCTCATATTTTCATATTGCCATTTCGAACCTTTTAAAGAGAAGTTTCTGTTATCATTATCACATCATGCTGCTATACATAACCACCAACAAGATTAAGAGCCATCATTGCAGGAACCCTCTCAGCCACTGGGAACACTTCAACAGCAGTTGAAACTCGTGTAATTCGTCAAATGCCTTATGACGATAGAGACCCGGCCTACAATATATAATTCTACACCCACATCACACAAATAATCATCCCAAATATATTGTGATTTTGTTTTAGTGATTCATGTATGGACTCCTTAAGGCACATTTGGAAATATGTTTGGGATAAATAAGGACTTGCATTTTACATATGATGTTATGTACACATTACATATGTTCAGTAAACCATGCTTTTATGTGACTATGTTGTTTCTGGGCTGTCTTCATCAAAGGTGTCGGTGTATAGTTTGGGGATAAAAGAATCTATGGAGGCAAGGCTAGGTGGAATAATAGAGCAATCTTTATTGAATCTCAAGCCTGCGTCCGAACCAGAGCGGCAGCACCTGGTGTTCCCAAATATCTGGCAAAGTTCTGCCCAATGTTCTGCCCTCTGCTCTACCAGAAATCCTCTTGAGCCTTCGATTTACGAAATCTACAATTAACCACCTAACTTTCTCCATCTGTGCCGGCCTTTTTAGAATCCCTTCACCTGCACATAGCTACCTCTTCTAATTGGTCACTTTGGCGGACTGAGGGTCCATCTATCCAATAGGTGAAAGAGGAGCTGGTCTGCCCCCTTAAGTTGACTGGATTGTCTCTCTGTCCTTACATGGAAATGTGTATGATTGGACATCTGGCATGAGGGCAAAACTCAGTTAACATCTGACGCACACACAGAGCTGATTAATGACTCCAGGGGCCCCTGGACATGTAAACCCAATACCAGCCACATTCCTGAACTCACATAAGGAAAAACAATCTGCCACAGTTAAATCATAGCTCGGAATGTGTAGCCTCACACACACATCAACTACACGCCTGTGTGAGGAGAACCTAAAATTATTAGAAGTTAAAGGGATAGTTCGTTTTTTTTTTAAGTAGGGTCATATAAAGTACATATCTATAGTCGTTCTGTTTCCTACCGTAATCACCGATCAGCGCAGTCTCAGTTTGGAGAAGCAGAGAGCCGCTCCAGCCCAGACGCTCAGCTTTGTACTGCAGTGAACGGGGTTCAGCAAAAAAGCGAAATTAACCACCTAAAACAAGACTCACCTGAAAAATTTTACAATTGGTCAAGTGTACGTTGTATAGGTAAAATTCACACCGCTTTACATCGCCGTCAGGCCGCGCTTTCTTTTGGCACTACATTTTATCAACCGCAGAACCCCCGTATCCCTACGCATGAGCGCTAATGCGGAAGGATACGGAGAGTTAAGTTTCGTTTTTATCGAAAGTAAACCTATCGTCCAGCAGCTGGGCCTTGCGCTGTATTCCGCCACTCGCAGATCAGCTGTTGCCCCGTTACGCTAGTGCGTAGGGATACGGGGGTTCTGCGGTTGAGAAAATGTAGTGCCAAAAGAAAGCGCGGTCTGACTGCAATGTAAAGCGGTGTGAATTTTACCTATACAACGTACACTTGAACTAATGTAAAAAATTTTAGGTGATTCTTGTTTTAGGTGGTTAATTTAGCTTTTTTGCTGGACCCCCTTCACTGCAGTACAAAGCTGAGCGTCTGGGCTGGAGCGGCTCTCTGCTTCTCCAAACTGAGACTGCGCTGATCGGTGATTACGGTAGGAAACAGATCGACTATAGATATGTACTTTATATGACCCCACTTCAAAATAACCGAACTATCCCTTTAAGTGATTCCATTTTCATTTTCAGATGTTCAGATTCAAGTGTCTACAGCGTATTACTACTCCTACCACTGTTAAAATAGCAACTGCATACATTACACAATTTGTAAAAATACAAAGGTAAAGTGATATAGTATTCATAGTAGGGACAGAAATGGTGGTATTGCGGTTGTAACACACCAAGAGGTCCACTACATACAACTACAGACTACAAACAACAACAAACAACAAAACATCAGACTAGCAAAGTGTGCTCACAGTCGAGAAAATCCAAGACTTTTTCCATGATCCCTGTAACACCAGGGATATGTGGCAAGGCATACAGACTATCACTCCTGCGTGTGAAGATGACATGGACTTCTTAAATGAACTAAGTAACTTCTTTGGGAGGTTTGAGGCACTGAACAACACCCCTACTGTGAAAACTGCTCCCCACCAGGATGAAAAGGCACATAGCTGAGGTGCAAAGGTCTCTGAGGAGAGTCAACTCACGGAAGTCTTTGGGCCCTGACAACATATCTGGGCGGGTGCACAGGGAATGTGCAGATCAGCTGGCTTGTTACTTAACGGACATGTTTAACACCTCACTGGATCAAGCCAAAACCCCATCATGTTTCAATTCTTATTGTGGTATTTTTTTGATATACTTTCATTTATTAATTCTAGGCTGAGCTCCTGAAACAAATTTTGTGCCATGTTCACTTGTTGCACACTGAATGTTGATAAAGTCTGTCTAAGTTGGAGGAAACTGGTCACTTTTTTCCTCTGCAGGGGAAGCACAGCCGTACTTTCTTGCTTTTGTTCCTCTTGCTTGTGAAGTTCGAGCAAATTCTCACGGGGGATAAAAGAGAGACTGCCTGGTCGGTATGGGGTCATTCATCCCGACCAATAGTAGCTCAAAACTAGGTCTCTGGGCAGCCTAGCACCTAGGTGTGACGACTCGAGAATTCTGGGGAACTGATTTTAGTTTAGAGTCCATGTTGAAATTCATAATGAGCGATATCATCTGTGGATCTCAACACTGGATTGGGTTGAAATTTGATGCAAAACTTGAAATGGAGAGAAGTTACCCACCAAATCTGAACCCGAGTGGTCAGAAGGGCATTGGTGCTAGTCGTGGTAGCAATGTAAGAACTCGCAGAAGGAAGACTTTGAAGCTCCTTGGCAGCAAGATGCCAAGGTGGATGAGGTTGGGGTTAGTACTTCTGGACTGGCAGACTGGGGTGGTTCCCATTTTAGCAAAGGTGGACTGGAGGATATTCCCCATTTATTGGGGTATCACACTGCCCAGGCTTTGTGGGAAAAGTTTGCTCCTCTCCTGCTGGAGAAGAGGCTCTGACTTTTTAATGAACTTCAATTTCAAGGTATTAAAGCTGCAAGCAGCGATGAACCAGCCATCGCTCCACACATGTCGGGCTACCGCGCCGTCAGAGGGCTCACCTGTTACTTGCATGTCATCTTGTAGTGTATGAGGTGGAGAAAAAACCTGTCAATGTCGTGTGAATTGGAAGATGTTTGTCTGACTTTCTGTATCCAGTAGGTGGTGCTATGCATATGAAACGGTACTGATGCATAGACGTATTCATGGTGATAGCCTCTACATGTGTGCCAATTTGGCATAGATGGAAAATGTTGAAGTTATGAAGACTTCCCGCTTCATGGCAAAGCCTCTAAATGGACTGCACCACCACGCCCATTAGGTATGACGTAGGCGAAAGCCTTTGATAAAGTTTCATCTTCAAGGTCTGACGATTATACTGACAGTGGTGGTGGTGTAAAATGTCTAGGAGGAGTTCGTGAAAGTACGAGGCATAGAAATGTTTGAAAAAGGTGATGAAAATCAAAATGGCCGACTAAGTATTGATAGTAACGATGCTGTTGAGCTGATAATGACATCTGGGTGGGTGGAGAGGGTCGGGGGGAGTTGTGTCTTCTCTTGTCTCAATTGTTGTGTTGCATCACTAAACAAAAAATAGAAAAGTGCCACCTCTAGAATTAGTTTGATTCTGCTAATACAGTAAATCAACGGTTAGACATGTCAGTCAATAAACAGGTATTGGGCGTTGATGATGAGGTGGGGCTGGCTTGTCAGTGTGAAAGAGTATAAAGCAACAGCATGAATCTGAATCTGAATCTGAGGTCCAGCAGGTGACACAGGCTGAACTGTGTGTGATGTGACCTTGTTTCTTTCACAGAGTTAAATCTCCGGTGTGGTAGGACGAGCTTGTGCGTCTATACTCACTTGTGCTCCTACTCTCACCTCTTTTAAATCGAGACTTAAAACATTTATTTTTTTCCACTGCTTTTAACTGAAGCAATTCAAGTCTTTGAACTGCATTGTGACGATTATTCTACAGTCTTGTTTCTGTTAAAGCTTTTCTTTTTTAGCCTACTTGTTTTGATGTTTGTTTCTTGATGTTTTTACTTGTTTTTATGTCTTTTTTAATGCAATCTTTAATGTCTTTTAAATGAGATTTTTATGTCTTTTAATGTAGTTTGTATGCGCCTGTAAAGCACTTTGAGTTGCCTTGTGTCTGAATTGTGCTATACAGATAAACCTGACTTGCCTTGCCTAGAAACCTTTGTCATGTTGAACATTTTCAAGGAAAAAAGCCTGAAGTATTAAAATGTTATTACTCCTAAAAGGGGTATTTTAAGCAAACTGATAATAAATGATGATAAAAGAGGACATTTTAATAACAATTAGTTCCCTTTTAAAGAATCATGTTAAATTCAACTTCATCTTACTTTGTTCTTGCAGCTTATTTTCATGTTGGAAACTTAAGATACCTGTATTTTAAATTAACAGCTTTGCTTTACATTGTTATTGTGTTTGTCAACATATTTCTCATCGTGGTTATCTGTATGAACAGGAGCTTACATGAACCTATGTACATGTTCCTGTGCAGTCTGTTTGTAAATGAACTGTATGGTAGTTCAGGGTTGTTTCCGTTCCTTCTGACTCAGATTCTCTCTGACATTCACACTGTTTCTGCTTCTCTTTGTTTCCTGCAGGTTTACTGTTTGTATACATATGCAAGTATAGAATTGTGTAATTTAGTCATCATGTCTTATGACAGATATCTTGCTATCTGTTGTCCTCTACAATATAACACACGCATGTCATTAAACAAGGTGTTTATCTTTATAATTGCAGTATGGTTGTATTCGTTTGTGAAATTCTTGATTACTTTTTCGTTAGCATTACGTTTGACACTGTGTGAAAACATTTTAAACAGTTTGTACTGTCGTAACTACATAATTATCAAGTTGGCCTGTTCAGACACTAGAGTGAACAACATCTATGGATTGTTTTCTTTTGTTCTCTCTGTTATTGTCCCTCTGTTTCCAATCATTTTCTCTTACATGAAAATTATTCACATTTGTTATTGTGGTTCTAAACAGACGAGACAGAAAGCCGTCAGCACCTGCACACCTCACCTCGTGTCTCTGCTCAACTTCTCCTTTGGTTGTGTCTTTGAAGTAATACAGAGCAGATTTAATATTAACAGTCTACCAAACATGCTGCGCATTTTTTTGTCATTATACTTTCTGACTTGCCAGCCGCTCTTTAACCCTGTACTTTATGGACTGAAAATGTCAAAAATACGTACATTATGTAAACTTATTGTCTTTGGTAAAATGTAAAGTACTGTTAAACATCATGTCAAACTGTATATCATGTTTTGCTCTCACATGAAATCTCAACAATAACGATGATTGTTATATCGTTGATTGTAATATAAATACTTTTATCAATAAGTCAGACCAAAATAAATGTATCCCTCAAAATAAAGTTGAATGTTTAAGTTGTTAAGTTGTCATTCAGTTGCTACAGAGAGATGACCTAAATTTAGGCAATAGGGTTTTAAACCTTACTGCATAAAAATTAAGTAGCCACTTTAAAGTGAAAACTCTTCCATTAAGTCATTTTTCAACTTTTAACAACTGTGCATTACAAAGGTTGGGACAGTGTAGTTGAATGTATGTGAAGCGAGGAGGAGGTAAAAGAAAGGAATTTTACTAATTTTGCTTAAGAGCTCAACAACGCCACCCTGGGAGTTATTCTCTGACACAAGACACACAGGTTCATAGTTATTCACAAGGCATGAGACATGGTTCGCAATTTAAAATACACTTTATTTTCATAGGTTCTTACAAAACAATAATAAAACTCATTCACACAAAGAAAGGAAAAACCTAATCAGGGCTGAGGCTGAAGTGGATGGTGCAGGGGAGGGATCAACCAAAATAAAAAAAACAAACTTAAGTCACCAGGCACACATGGCAGACAGAAAAAGAAAAAACCCATTCCCAGGGACACAGCAAGACAAGACGGGAGGATGCCACCACCAGGTCACCAGCACCGCCACCACTAGCCTACAGCAACCGAAAATGGAGGAAATAAAACAAATTAGTGAGGTTGCGCACACACACACACACACACACAAAAACTTAACAAAACCTAAAATAATGGACAGATCAGACTGCCCAATATAACCAATGAAAAGAAAAACACAAAACTTAGTTACCCAATTTACAGAACAACTCTCAATTAATGGGCTTAACACAATAGAATTACATAAACGAAGTCCAGAATTAACTTCAACACACACTAAAAATAATTAAACAGGATCCACTTATTCATACACTTATTCATTCAACATAAGGGGGACCATCCCCGGTAAAATTAATCGTGCCCAGCCAGCATTTACCTGTGACCACACTAGCATTAGCCACCTAATAGCATCAACCACAACGCAGAGAGAGAGATGACACTTACCACCGCTAAACAAGCACAGTGGCGCACAGAGGGACAGGGAGCACGGAGCAGCACACAATCGCCTTACAACACAACAAAAATGCCTTGATCATAATGATCAAAATAAAACAAGCAGCGAGGTGAAGCAGCGTGCGGCCATACCTGTCGGGCACACAACCTCTGACCCGGAAATGACGCAGGTGACAATGGGAGCGCAGAGGAAGAACCGGCGGGCAGACTACAGCTTTTGTAGCAGCCAACCCCAATGTGTAGCAGAAATGAGGAACGGAAACCATAGTAACCAAATGTAAACAAAAAGGGCGAGGGGGAAAACAAGACAAAATGCTTATCCTGCTACATATGGAAGACTGGATCAGTTCAGGAAGAACACCGAAGGCATGTCTGCATCAGCTGGCTGGCTACAGGCTGACTGTCCCTACAGCACCCAACCTCCTCCTCCTTATGTACTATGCTTGCAGTTTACTTAGATCTCAGGTTCATGTGAGTGTTTATTGAAGGTGCAGTAGGTGACTCTGGAAGAAGATAGTTGACAGTCTCATTCGTAGGTTGTCCATTACTGACACCTAGAGTTGTACAAATGATTTTTGGTCCTCCGCCATAACACCATCAACCAGTAGGTTGTTCAGCAACCAGCATAGGCTCTTTGGGACCCACAAAGAACAGAACTTTTTCTGCCAAATCTGTGTTACCAGTTGCTATGAATGGTTAATTAATTATCATCTCAGACCAAAATATAATACCACATGAGATCTCACCAGCAGCAAACTAGATGATTATTATGTTTACTGAATCTATCTAGAGCTGAAAAAGCTGCTATAGAGCAAGACTGAGAGCTGGTGTTAAGGTGGAAAGGCAGACAGAGAACTTTACATCAACAACACTAGAGATTTGTGGCAGGTGATCCAAAACATCACAGAAGCAGAACCTCTGTCATGTGTGGATCATGCTACCAGATGGGCTGAACTCATTTTATGGTCAGGGTTATGATCTGTACAACGTATTGTCAGCTGTAAAGTCTGCTCCAGCTTTAGAGGAACAGCCACTTTCAGTATCCACAGTGAATATGGAGAGTGACATTGAGTAAAGCTGCCCGGCCTGATAACAACCCTAGCCATGTACTAAAAACCTGTACCAATCAGCTAGTTGATGTTATCATTGCCTGGTCCAATCCAGCCTCGACCCTCACCAGTATGATTTTAGATCCACTGCCCTCCACTCAGTCTTCAGGATATCACACTTCATCAAAAACAGACACCAGACAGTTCAGATGGACAGATACATCTCATCCTGGAGGAAATCTTGTGAAGATTTGGCACAAATGTCCACTTGAATTTAAGGATTAACTGAAAATGTGATGGTCGATGGTCACAGTGACTGTGACATCACAAAACACATTCTTGGCCCTAAAAAAAGGATTCCCACGTTAATCATGACAAAATTTCACATAAATGTCTAATTGAATAAAATGATAAAGTTTTGAGAATTTATATCCAAAAGGTCAACTCCACTGTGACATCAGAAAGTCCCTTATTCAATGCTATTACTGAGGTAAAGAAGGGAGATTCTGACCATATGTTCAGACTTGATGACATTTGAACTGAACTAAATGCTGAAGTGTTGAAGCTCTCCATCAGTACTCTGTGCTCCCTTTTAAAGCAGTCTGTATGTGAAGCTACCCTGACTTCAGACAGTGTTCCTTATTATTTTTTCAAAATACAATTCTTCAGTTGTTACTGAAAAAAGCTAACCTTGATCTTTTGTATTGATTTTAAAATTCCACCGATCACTTTTGAAATATTAAATGGCCTCTATCCAAATGAATGGGCATATAGACCTCATGTGTGTTTGGGCATTCCTTTAGTTTTTTCTGTATTCATCTTTGCTGGTAGTTCTTGAATCCTGACGTTTGACTAAAGGACTCTTACTGTTGTAGCACCCAGGATGGAGAATACTGCCTATTGAGATCAGACAGCTTAGCTAATCTGCGCATTTTAAATCCTTTGGTAAAGCTTTATTTTATAGAAAGCATTAATGACTATCTATATGTAGTTGAGTGTTACAGTGGTATCCCACTCTTGCATTTTACTGTCTTATTTTTTACCTTATTTATATGATATTATTATATCCACCTTATTTATATTATAGTATTATATCCACCTTATTTATATTATATTATTATATCCACCTTATTTATATATTTTATCACCAGTGTTTTATGATTGCTATGTTTTCTCATATTTTCAGTTTTCATTTGCTTTAGGTATCATCTGCAGTAAAGCCATTTCGAACCTTTAAAGAAAAGTTTCTGTCCTGTCTGAGCAACCGATAAAAAGCCTCGGGAGGCAGTACACCTCAGAGCTGTCCGACAAACAGATTGGAAGGACCGTAATGAAACAGCTAACGGATGGGCTGGCAAAGATCGACCAGAGCCAACTCCCTGGGAAGTACAAGGTCTGGTGCTACCAGTTTACACTCTACAGAAGGGTGATGTGGCCCCTGAAAATGAGTGAGATCCCCTCATCCACCATGAGTAAGATGGATGGAAAAGCCAACTCATTCATCAGAAAGTGGCTGGGTCTGCCACGGTGCCTTTCTGAAACGGGCCTCTTCGGGAAGAATGCACTGCAGCTTCCACTGCAGTCCATAAGTCTGGGTTACATGCAGGAGAAGACCAGGCTGGTTCTCGAACTAAGAGAGTCCACTGACCAGTCAGTGAGGAAGGCTAACGCCAAGGTTCCCACTGGCCGAAAGTGGAACGCCCAAGCTGAGGTCGACCAAGCTGTCAGTAGGCTGCACCACCGAGAGATCATGGGCAAAGTCCAGGCAGGAAGAGCAGGGCTAGGATGGGGAGAAACGCCACGGTTCTGGTCCAAGGCTAACCGCAAGGAGAGGAAGGAGATGGTGGTGGCGGAGGTGTCGAAAATAGAGGAAGAGCGCTACAAAATCAAGGCTGTGTCACAGGGCCGATAAGGAAACTGGACAACCTGGGAGGGAATTGTCAACCGGAACATCAATTGGTCTGACCTGTGGAAGATCCCACAGGCAAGGATCAGCTTCCTCGAGCAACTTATGACACGCTTCCCTGTTCTCGTAACCTTCACCAATGGTTCGGGAATGAGGAAAGCTGCTCACTCTGCAATGCCCCCAATGCAAGCCTCCAGCACATCTTGTCGGGCTGCAAGATCGCACTCTCCCAGGGGCGCTATAGATGGCGTCACGACCAGGTCCTGAGGAAACTGGCCGAGGTGCTGGAGGGTTGTCGACAGGGCAGCAAAGAATCACCACCAGCAGAGAACCACACCAGTTTTGTCACGGAAGGGGACGGACAAAGATACATCAGGCCAAGAGAGACATCAAGGCCCTTTTCCCCTGACCTGGAGTGGGACATGAGGGTTGATCTAAACAAGCAGCTCCGGTTCCCCACAGAGATCATAACTACATCTCTCCGCCCTGACATTGTGGTGTGGTCCAACAAGGCAAGAGCGGTGCACCTCATCGAGCTGACGGTGCCTTCAGAAGAGGGGATTGAGGCCACCTATGAGTGCAAGAAGGCCAAGTACTCCGAGCTGGCTGCTGAATGCCGGGAGGCTGGCTGAAAGTCCACCATCTACCCAGTGGAGGTTGGCTGCCGAGGCTACGTGGGGTTGTGAACCACACGCCTTCTGAGGGACGCAGGAGTGACTGGAGGGAAGCTGAGGAAGGCCACAAAGGAGCTGGCAGAGGAGGCCGAGAAAGACAGCTTTTGTCTCTGGCTGAGGAGGAAGGACAGGAACTGGGGAAAGAACACCTAACCCCGACAACAGCCGCAGGGGGTAACTTCTATCAGCTGCAGGGGGTGACAGGGAGACGTCCTTGTCACTGCTCCGCCACCAGGAGACATTCTAGAGATTAAAGGAGCGAAACGTTGGTGAACGGTGGTTCCTAGCTGAAGACCCTGCAGCTGACCCGTGGGCACCGGAGGAGGTGCGACAGGCAGCAATGCCAAGCAGGAAATACCATCTACCTGTACATTAGGTGTTCTGTTACCATTATGACATCATGCTGCTATACATAAACACCAACAAGAGTCAGAGCCTTCCTCACAGGAACCCTCCTGGCCCACTTCAACACAGTGGCACTCTGTCGGGGGCTCATTCTGTAGGGTAGTCATGTATGGCAGGAGAGATTCTTTCTTGTTTTTGCTCCCATTTTTCATGAGCTGAACTCAACGATCTAAAATATTTTCTTTATACACAAAAAAACATTTCTCTCAAATACTGTTGACAAATCTTTTTGGATCTGTTAGTGAGCACTTCTCCTTTGCTGATGTAATCCATCCCACCTCACAGGTGTGGCATATCAAGATGCTGATTAGACGGCATGATTATTGCACAGGTGTGCCTTAGGCTGGCCACAATAAAAAGCCACTCTGAAATGTGCAGTTTTATCACACAGCACAATGCCACAGATGTCGCAAATTTTGAGGGAGCGTGCAATTGGCATGCTGACTGCAGGAATGTCCACCAGAGCTGTTGCCCATGAATTGAATGTTCATTTCTCTACAATAAGCCGTCTCCAAAAGCGTTTCAGACAATTCGGCAGTACATCCAATGGGCCTCACAACCTTAGACCACGTGTAACCGCACCAGCCCAGGACCTCCACATCCAGCATGTTCACCTCCAAGATCGTCTGAGACCGCCATCCGGACAGACAATCGGTTTGCATAACCAAAGAATTTCTGCACAAACTGTCAGAAACCATCTCAGGGAAGCTCATCTGCATGCTCGCCGTCCTCATCGGGGACTCGACCTGACTGCAGTTCGTCGTTGTGACCGACTTGAGTGGGCAAATGCTCACATTCGATGGCATCTGTTCTCTTCACAGATGAATCTCGGTTTTCACTGTTCAGGGCAGATGGCAGACAGCGTGTGTGGTGTCGTGTGGGTGAGCGGTTTGCTGATGTCAACTTTGTGGATCGAGCGGCCCATGGTGGCGGTGGGGTTATGGTATGGGCAGGCATATGTTATCGACAGCTAACACAGGTGCCTTTTATTGATGGCATTTTGAATGCAAAGAGATACCGTGACGAGATCCTGAGGCCCATTGTTGTGCCATTAATCCACGACCATCACCTCATGTTTGACCCCCCCAGATCCCCCCAATAAAGCAAAACTGCACATTTCAGAGTGGCCTTTTATTGTGGCCAGCCTAAGGCACACCTGTGCAATAATCATGCCGTCTAATCAGCATCTTGATAAGCAACACCTGTGAGGTGGGATGGATTATCTCGGCAAAGGAGAAGTGCTCACTAACACAGATTTAGACAGATTTGTGAACAATATTTGAGAGAAATGGTTCTTTTGTGTTTTAGATCTTAGTTCAGCTCATGAAAAATGGGAGCAAAAAGTGTTGAGTTTATATTTTTGTTCAGTGTACATAGGTTCATGTAAGCTCCTATTCATAAAGATAACCACAATGAGCAGAGGGTTGACACTAATGATTGGAATGTAAAAACACATAGAAATCAAGTATTTAAAAAGGCCAATATCAAAGAGGCACCAAAAGTGAAATATGAAAACTTGGAAGAGTTCATCATGATTGCCTTTTTGGTTCACAACACAACAATTACTTTGCACAGGCTAAGCATTTTGCAATGTTTAATTTTTAAGTAGATGTTGTCAGAAAAGTTCAGATCCATGTACTCCTTATACACAGACTCATATTGGATATTGACTCATACGCTCCTGTCAGACACAAATACAAGAAATGGAAGTTATACATTATAATCCTAGGAGCTATGTTGTCTGGGGCTTGATGCCCCTGGTGGGGTCTCCCAAGGTGAACAGGTCCTAGGTGACGGGTCAGACTAAAAGCGGTTCCAAAGCCCCTGATGAAAAAGATAAAAACAAGGAAGTTCACGTTGCTCAGAATGGTGTCACCGGGACCCCACCCTAGAGACAGGCCTGGGGTTGGGGCTCACAGGCGAGCGCCTGGTGGCCGGGTCTTTGCCCACGGGACCCGGCCAGGTGCAGCCCAAACGAGCGACATGGGCCCGCCCTCCAGTAGGCTCACCACTGCAGGAGGGTTCAGAAGGGGCTGGTGCCGTGTGATTTGGGTTGCTGTCATGGCCAGAGGCCCCTACAACCCAATCCCCAGATGGTGACTCTGGCCTTGGGGACATGGAATTTCACCTCGCTGGAGTTAGTGTGGGAGGTTGAGCGGCACCGGCTAAAGATAGTTGGGCTCGCCTCTACCTCGTCTGGGATCTGGAACCCAACTCCCTGCACCTTTGGGTTGGGGATAGGTCTCTCACTGTTGTTCCGGCTTACGGGCCGAACAGCAGTGTAGAGTACCCGGCCTTCTTGGAGGCCCTGGACGGGGTACTGGAAAGTGCTCTAACTGGGGACTCCGTCCTTCTACTGGGGGACTTCAATGCCCACATGGGCCTCGACAGTGTTACCTAGAGGGTTGTGATTGGGTGGAACGGCCTCCCTGATCTGACCCTGACCAGTGTTCTGTTGCTGGATTTCTGTGCTTGTCACAGTTTGTCCATAAAGAACACCGTGTTTGGGTAAAGAGAGGGGCTGAGTTGTCAACTGATCACCACCTGGTGGTGAGTTAGATCCACTGGCAGGGGAAGAAGCTGGACAGACTTGGCAGACCCAAATTCACTGTGAGGGTCTGCTGGGAACATATGGCGAAACCCTCAGTCAGTGTGGTCTTCAACTCCCACCTTCAGAAGAGCTTTGACCAGATCCCGAGGGAGGCTAGGGACATTGAGTCCGAATGGACCATGTCCTCCACTTCCATTGTTGACGCAGCTGTGGCCGTAAGGTCTCCTGGTGCCTGTCGTGGCGGAAATCCCCGAACCCAGTGGTGGACACCAGAAGTAAGGGATGCTGTCAAGCTGAAGAAGTCCCATCGAGCCTGGTTGGCTTGGGGGACTCCTGAGGCAGCTGATGGGTACCAGTAGGCCAAGCGTGCGGCAGCACGGGTGGTCACAGAAGCAAAAACTGGGATCTGGGAAAAGTTCAAGGAGGCCATGGAGGAGGACTACCGGTCGACCTCGAAGAAATTCTGGCAATCCATCCGACGCCTTAGTCCTCCACCAACATTGTTCATAGTGGAGGTGGGGATACTGTTTGGCGAAGGAAGGAATACTTCGAGGATCTCCTCAATCCCACTGACAAACCTTCCACAGAGGAAGCAGAGGCTAGGGACTAGTTTGGAAGTTCTTCGTGGCAAGGCACCGGGGGTGGATCCAACTATCTGGGGATCACACTCCTCAGCCACCCTGGGAAGTCTATTCCAGGGTACTGGAGAGGAGAATAAGGCCGATAGTCGACCCTCGGATTCAGGAGGAACAATGTGGTTTTCGTCCTGGCCGTGGAACAATGGACCACCTCTATATCCTCCGCAGGGTGCTCGAGGGTTCATGGGAGTTTGCACAACCAGTCCACATGTGCTTTGTGGACTTGGAGAAGGCGTTCGACCGTGTCCATCATGGCATTCTGTGGGAGGTGCTCCGTGAGTTTGGGGTCGGGGGCCCTCTGCTAAAGGCTGTGCAGTCCCTGAAGACAGGAGCAGGAGCTTGGTTCAAATTGCCAGCTTTAAGTCAGACCTGTTCTCGGTGCATGGACTCCGGCAGGGCTTCCCTTTGTCCCCGGTTCTGTGCATTATTTTTATGGACAGAATTTCTAGGCGCAGCTAGGGGCAAGAGGGGGTCTGGTTCAGGAGCCACTGGATTTCATCTCTGCTTTTCGCAGATGATGTTGTCTTGTTGGCTCCTACAAGCCAGGACCTCCGGCATGTCCTGGGGCGGTTTGCAGCCGAGTGTGAAGCAGCTGGGATGAGAATCAGCACCTCCAAGTCAGAGGCCATGGCTCTCGACCGGAAAGAGGTGGCTTGCTCCCTCCGGGTTGGGGGAGAGCTCCTGCCTCAAGTGGAGGAGTTTAAGTATCTTAGGGTCTTGTTCACGAGTGAGAGAAGGATGGAGCGCGAGATTGACAGGTGGATCGGTGCCGCAGCCACAGTAATGCGGTCGTTGTATCGGTCTGTCGTGGTGAAGAAAGAGCTGAGCCAAAAGGCAAAGCTCTTAATTTACCGGTCAATCTACATTCCTACCCTCACCTATGGTCATGAACTTTGGGTCATGACTGAAAGAACAAGATTCCGGATACAAGCGGCCGAAATGAGTTTCCTCCACAGGGTGGTGGGGCGCTCCCTTAGAGATAGGGTGAGGAGCTCTGTCATCCGGGAGGAGCTTGGAGTAGAGCCGCTGCTCCTCCACATCGAGAGGAGCCAGCTGAGGTGGCTCAGGCAAATCGATTGGATGCCCCCTGGATGTCTTCTTTGGGAGGTGTGCCTGGCCTGCCCCACCAGAAGGAGACCCCAAGGAAGACCCAGGAGACACTGGAGTGACTATGTCACTCGGTTGGCCTGGGAACGCCTTGGGGTCCTCTCAGAAGAGGTAGGGGAAGTATCTGGGGAGAGGGAAGTCTGGATGTCCCTGTTCAGACAGCTGCCCCCATGACCTGGCCCTGGATGAGCACAAGAAGATGGATGGATGGACATTATACATAGTTCTGAAATGATTCTGAAATATATCAAAGCTCTGCATACTGCATTGCGTTTGCCATAATTATAGTAATAGAATGTTTAACAGAGATTGAAATAAATGTATGAAAGTTTAGAAGCTGAATGAAAGCGAGGCCAAGAGGAAGTGACACAACACCATCTCTCTATAAAAGCAAGGAATCTCTGTCTGTCTGTGTGTGTGTGTGTGTGTGTGTGTGTTCCTCAAATATCTCTGCAGATCAGGATCAGACTGACCTGAGAGTTTCAGCATGGCTACTGCTTGGTTCAAGGGTGTGCAACGTCGGATTTGTTTGGACTGCAATGATACCGTTAATAAATTATTTCATAAATGCTTTACAAATTCCGCGAGCATTGTCCACCGGAGCCACCACAGTCACATGCGCACCAGAGCCAATCACTGCACACCGTAGCCACATGCGCATCAGAGCCAATCACTGCAGAGCTCAAACCAAGACATACCTTAAGAAACAAGCGAATTTATACCTGCAGTGGCGCGAGCTGGACCGGGATTTTGCCGGCGGTTCGGTCCCGTTCTGTTTTGTGCATCTAAACTGACTGTTGTGGATTAATGAGACTAAACGAGTCCAGACCGAGTCTGTTCGGGTCTGAGGAGATCCGGAGACGCGCGGCCAACCAAGTGGAATCGGAATCTGTGGATGTTCGCGTGTAGCTAGCAGCTAGCTGCTGGCCGCTAGCCCACCTACACGGCCCACCTCCCGAGTCGATCGACCGGATGCACCGGCACATTCAAAACCAGACTTAGGGTAAATAATGTCCACCACGCTTTTTCGCGAACATTGCCGTCACGTTTGCTTTGTGACTGCTGAATGTGGAGCAGGCAGTGCAGCTCTTCATTCAGCTGGAAGGAGCTCAGGCAGACCTGAGCATTGCCTGCATTTAAATGTAAATAGTTACATGTTCTTTTACTGTAATCACAGCTCATTTAATACTTAACTCTATTGTGATCTTTACAGAATCTTCACCCCCTTGACATAGCCAGAGAGTTCTTCCCCTTTTTTTTTACCAAACTAGTGCAGTGCCCGTAGAAAATATGTATTCCTATAGAAAAGTGGGAGGTTAAGTAACTTTTTCATGGATGGCCAAATGAGGCTGTGTTTGAAGGTGGGACGTCAGGGATATTGAGGTTTGTTGTGAAATCTGATATTCCAGGGTATAATTGGCCGTTTTTGACTATTTTTGATTTTGCCATTATATTTCAACTTAAAAATGATTTACTTGGTGTCATTATTTTCAGCACAACCTCACATGTGTGACTGTACAGTTATTTTTTTATTTTGACATACTGTTTTACCACAATGGAGGTGCCGTTTATCCTAGTTGGTAGAGCGCGCGCCCCATGTGCCGAGGCTCTGCAGCGGACCCGGGTTCGACTCCTGGCCCATGTCCCTTTGCTGCGTGTCACTCCCCCTCTCTCTCTCCCTGTTTCCTGTCATATCTTCAGCTGTACTTTCAATAAAGCCATAAAAAGGCCAAAAAATACTTTAAAAAAAACAAAAACAGTATGTCAAAATAAAAGAATAACTGTACAGTCACACATGTGAGGTTGTGCTGAAAATAATGACACCAAGTAAATAATTTTTAAGGTGAAATATAATGGCAAAATCAAAAATAGTCAAAAACGGCCAATTATACCCTGGAATATCAGATTTCACCACAAACCTAAATATCCCTGACGTCCCACCTTCAAACAGCGTCATTTGGCCATCCATGAAAAAGCTACTTAACCTCCCACTTTTCTATAGGAATACATATTTCCTACGGGCACTGCACTTGTTTGGTAAAAAAAGGGGGAAGTGTTGCACTCGGGCTCTGTCAAGGGGGTGATGATTCTGTAAAGATCACAATAGAGTTAAGTATTAAATGAGCTGCGATCACAGTAATAGAACATGTAATGTTTAGCCGTGTTTGAAATGGATGTATTAAAAGTTTAGTAACTTAAAGGAAGGAAAGGTTAAATCAGTAGAGAAGGTAGGATGAGTTGAGCCCAGGAGGAAATGTTGCAAGACTGTTCGGTTGACAAGAGGAGGGAAATTTGGGGAAATTGAGAGACCTCGGGCGGGGTGGTGATTTGCCTCAAGGACTTGGACTTTCAGCAGGAAGGGAAGGCAAGCCATGGAAAGACCTGACCCTCTCCATCTCACCTACATTTACAGTAAGTATTTTTAACCGGGCCTCAGCTCTTTTAGATTCATTTGTTATTTACAGTATTGTGATTTTATCAATAAGGATTTTTGATGATTGCTAGTAAATGAAATAAGTATTTAGCTGTCCGCTGTGCCCTTGCTAAAAAGTTACATGTTAAGTGTTCATAATATCTTAAAAGTTCTTAAAGGTAACTATAGCCTACCAAATTGAAACAGTCACTTAGCATTTACGAAAAACCCTTAAAATCCAACCTAACACCACACCAAGTGTACAGATAATTAAGAGGACAGCTGCCATTAACGGGTGTGGCTGGTGGCCATATCTGACTCAAGACCTATTCATGTCAGGTGCCAAACCAGAGTTACAGTGTAGACGTTCAGACTTATGGAAGTGAGAAGCTAGGCGAGTCTGCTCACTACCAGCTTAAGCAATCCCTAATTAAATCTAATTTTAAAGTAACCTCTTGTAGGTTTAGGGATCTAGCCCTTTATAATGGAGAGCTGGTCCAGGGCCTGCTGGACAGGGGCAAACTGACAGTGGTGGTTCCCATTAACACAAAGGTGGAATGGAAGATATTCCCCAATTATTGCAGTATCACACTGCCCAGGCGTTAACTCCAGAGTGATGGAGGAGAGGCTCTGACTTTTTATTGAAGTTCAATTTCAAGACGAATTAAAGCTACAAGCAGCGATGGACGGGCTCTCTCTCCACGATGTCGGGCTGCAGTACCACTCACCTGTTACTTGCTTTTCATGGAGAAAGCTTGAGGGAGTTGTGTCTTCTCTTGTCTTTATTGCTATGTGTTGCATCACTAAACAAAAAATAGAAAAGCGCCACCTCTAGAATTAGTTTGATCCTGCTAATACAGTAAATCAACGGTTAGACATGTCAGTCAATAAACAGGTACTGGGCGTTGATGATGAGGTGGGGCTGGCTTGTCAGTGTGAAAGAGTATAAAGCAACAGCTCCAGCAGGTGACACAGGCTGAACTGTGTGATGTGACCGTGTTTCTTTCACAGAGTTAAATCTCCGGTGTGGTAGGACGAGCTTGTGCTTCTTTAAACCTTTGTCATGTTGAACATTTTCAAGAAAAAAAGCCTATAGTATTAAAATGTTATTGCTCCTAAATGGTGTCTTTGAAAAAAACTGCTTATTTGTTGGATATAAAAGAGGAAATTTTAATAATAATTAGGTCCCTTTTATAGAATGATGTTGAATTCAACTTCATCAACTTTATCTTATTTTGTTCTTGGAGCTTATTTGCACGTTGGAAACTTAAGATACCTGTATTTTATGTTAACAGCTTTGCTTTACATTGTTATTGTGTTTGTCAACATTTCCCTCATCGTGGTTATCTGTATGAACAGGAGCTTACATGAACCTATGTACATGTTCCTGTGCAGTCTGTTTGTAAATGAACTGTATGGTAGTTCAGGGTTGTTTCCGTTCCTTCTGACTCAGATTCTCTCTGATATTCACACCGTTTCTGCTTCATTTTGCTTCTTGCAGATTTTTGTTTTGTATACATATGTCAACGTGCAATTTTCTAATTTCGCTGTCATATCTTATGACAGATATCTTGCTATCTGTTGTCCTCTGCAGTATAACACACTTATGACACCTAAAAAGGTATTTCTGTTGATAATTGTCTTGTGGTTATACTCTTGTGTGAAATGTCTGATTACTTTATCCTTAAACAGCCATTTGAAGCTTTGTGGGAACATTATGAACAGTTTGTATTGTCATAACTACCTTATTGTAAAACTGTCCTGTTCTGACACCAGATGGAACAACATTTATGGACTTTTCGGCACTGCTGTATCAATTTTGGTCCCTCTGTTTCCAATCATTTTCTCTTACATGAAAATTCTTCACATTTGTTTTTCTGGTTCCAAACAGACGAGACAGAAAGCCGTCAGTACCTGCACACCTCACCTCGTGTCTCTTCTGAATTTTTCTTTTGGGTGTTTCTTTGAAATAATTCAGACTAGACTTGATATGAACAGTGTTCCAAGTGTGCTGCGAATCGTTCTGTCTCTGTATTTTGTAATCATTCAGCCACTCTTGAATCCGATCATGTACGGACTGCAAATGTCCAAAATACGAAATACATGCAAAATTCTCTGCTGTTATAAAATACTGACTGTTCACAGAGATCTGACATTAACATAAAAAAGCAGCATTGAATAATTTATATTTTGCATTGAAAAAAACTGCAGAATGCAACACTCCTGACAATGTTTGATGGGACAATTAAGCAATATTACCCGAGAGGTAAGGCAAGCGACTCGGTCCTGACCGCATCACTGTCGTGGTCAAATGACGTTAAAACACACCCTCTCGGGTAATATTGCGATTATACAACTAATCAAGGACGAAATTTTGATTTCAGAGGTGGGGGGGACACAAGTATTTTTAATAAAACTCCAACTCTTTCAGTTCACTGTATTTTCTAGAAGTTCTTCTAGTTTTCTATTGCTACTTTTAAGTTTACTGTTCCCTTTTTTGGTTTGACTGGTTGTGAAGCATGTAGCAAAACATTATCACCCAATTCTGTGTTTCACTTTGTTAGTCGACTTCACTCCAACTCAGTACCACCAATTTTACACTTATTTTTGGAATATATGGTAAACAGACCTCATTCTATTGAGGAAAAAACTTAGTTTCACAATTCTCATAAGTTTGGATGTATAAAATCACATTTGTAATCTGAGGTTTTATTGTATTTTTCCCTAAATCTTTCATTGTTGGTGTTTTTTTAAACAGTTGCAGCCTTTCAACATAAAAATAATACATGAAAATAAGTGTATCTCTTTGGCATTAAATATAAGCTTTTTAAAAAGATTTGCATTGTTGAGGCTCTACAGTTATAATAATAATAATAATAATAATAATAACATTAATACTACTACTACTACTAATAATAATAATAATAATAATTATGATAATAATAACATTACATTTTATTTATCAGCACTTTCAATAAAACTCAAAGACACTTTACAAGATTATTGAGAGCTTTGTAACTGATGTGGAGGATCTTGAAGTGGATATGCTGCTTTATTGGGAGCCAGTGAAGGTGTTGCAGGATGGGTGTAACGCATTTCTTTGAGTACCATAAATTACCAAATAATAGCCGGGTTTCAATTAACCGCAGGGTCCCCTTTAAACGCCGGGTGCAGGTGTATATTTTCATTTTTTTTTTTTATATTTTCGGTTCCAAATAAATGCAGAGTCTAATGTATTTATTTTTTTACATTTTTCTTCTTCGCCTTTTTCATGTATTGTGCTTGCTTTTTGTCCGTCACTATCACACTGATGATCGCCATGGCTCCGGTGCAGCAAAACAATAAAAAGTACGACTTGAAATTTAAACTTTCTTTGTAAAATATGCAGAGGAAAACTCGGCAGAAGCAGCCGCTAGACGTTTTTCTGTCGACCCCAACAGAGTGAGAGATTGGCGAAAAAATAAAACTGAGCTTCAGTGTCTGTGCGAGGAGGACAGCAACAGGGCCAGGCTGCCTGGTGGAGGGAGGAAGAAGGCTAGGGAGGAGCCTGAGATAAACATGCGGAAATGAGTTATCTGCAAACGGGCACGCCACAAGAGAGTGTCCCGAAAAATGATCAGGGCGATGGCGAAACAAATGTACGCCACCGTGAGTGACAGCAGAGATGAGTCGTTTCCTCCGCCGCAACAACTTTACTTGCAGAAGACGCACAACTGTTGAATTAAACGCCTGGTTTGTTAAGTGATTGAAACAAATAAACGCACTGGCTATTATTTGGTAATTTACATCCTGGCTGCACCTAATTACCAAACACACATTCACACAGACGCAATCACGTATGCACATACGCACATGGACACCGATTCAAACGTTAATGTAAATGAAACCTCTGATATCATAATCCTTCTAGCGGACGTGACTCAGGCAGAACAAACGCCCAATTTACAGTGGCAGATTAATAAGGAATCCTGGGCAACTAGCAGACCGGTGTGCAAGCAAGATGGAGTGACAGCGGGGAAGGCTAATCATACAAGAAATGGCAGAGCCAATCGAGGAGCTTGTGGGCGGGTCTAAACTCAGGGAAACGGGCTTCAGCTTGAGTGGCCGTTTTCCGCTTGGTCCTAGTGCTTGACGCGTATTTGTGAAATATAGCGTAACATGGTTTTTGGACGGTAAAAACTGCAGGGGACCAAAACGGCCATTTGAAAAAGTGCAAGGGACATGTCCCCTGTGTCCCCCCCCCCCAAATTAAGTCCGTGCAACTAATACCAACACAAATAAAATGGACAATTTGCTCTCAAATTTGAAAGGTTTTTGCATGTGTGCGTCGCGTTTCCATGGAAACACATGGGGTCTGACTAATAACTGAAACAAAATCAGTCACGTCAGTAGACTCATATGTGTAATGGAACATAGTTTACCACTATAGCAAATAATACAACTCTTAGTTATGACCTAGCAACAGAAAGGATTTTCTAGTCTCAGATGATGAACTCTGAGCTGATGTTAATGTTTTATCATGGTCTCGGAATTTCCCGAACTAAATCAATACTGCACAGATGAACAGAAAATGCTTATTTTTATCGCCCAAGTTATAACAAAGGTGTTGATTTTTTTTCTTTTATATTTTTTATAAAACGTTATCACAGCAGCCACAATAGTGTCTCACACACCGAAGGGAAAATAAATAATAGCCGGGGCGTTTATTTGTTTCAATCACTTAACAGACCAGGCGTTTATTTGGGACAGGCGTTTAATTCCCTCCTCTCAAAAATCTGGGATGAAAATGTCACAAACTTTGCCAGCTTCTCTGTGAATTCTCTGGCATCCTTCTGGGCAATACTTGTCTTCTGCAAGTGGAATTGTTGCGGCAGAGGAAATGATTCAGCCAACCAGCACTCATAGATAACTCCTCATCTCTGCTGTCACTCACAGTGGCGTACATTTGTTTCACCATCACCCTGATCATTTTTCGGGAGACTCTCTTGTGGCGTGCCCGTTTGCTGATAACTCATTCCTGCAGGTTTATCTCAAGTTCCTCGCTCACTCTCAGCCTGGCCCTGTTGCTGTCCTCCTCGGACAGAAGCTGAAGCAAATAAATCAAAATTAACAACAAACCGATCCATTTTGTAGCCTACTTTTTCCGCCGTTTCCTACTCCAGCTCTGACAGTTACAATGTTGCCATGGAGATGGATACAATGTTGCCACAGACTTGGCGGAGTAATATTTTAGAGTAATGAGTCAGGTGTGCTGTCATGCTGATTTGAGCATGGTCTAAATTTCTTGTTGACCAATCCGATTGCTTGGTCAAAAATATCAAATAAAAATATTACAAAATATAAGACATTTATTTCTTCAATGAAAACTTAAAGATTCTCAAAACCGTTTTGGCACATAGTGACTATGTCATTGTTGTACGAAGCTCAATTAAAGTATTGTTGAGCAGAATTCATTGTTGACTTCATGGTGTTACCTGGCTCAACACCTGTGAGGGTTGATGGATATTACCGAGCTGGCTTCTTAATAAATCAGGGTTAATGATCGGCTAATATAATATTATTTAAGAGGTCTCTGATTCACAAAAGATATATCACTAATGATATTATGGTGAAAACATGTCCATGAAGTTTTGCTGTGAGTGCAATTTTCCACGAAGCATAGTATAACACAGAGCTGACAGCAAGAGAGGAGAAGAGCAAAGATAAGATTGGCTGCAAAACAGTAAATGTCCCTAATCAGCTGATACGAGGACAAAGCAGAAGAGGGAGAGGAATAAGAAACAGTCTGCCTGACTTCATTTAAGATTTTGAATGGTTGTGCCCATTTGTTGAAGTTGTTGTCATGGTAGCTGTGAGCGTGTGGGAACATCACACAAAGTGTTACACAAAGTGTACTGTGACAACTTCAACTTCAACTTTATTTATTCATATATCACCTTTCTTGCATGAATGCAGCAGAAATTGCTTCACAGAGCAAAATTAAAAACAAAAGACATCAATAATTCAATGAGTAAAAAGCAGACAGATTATTAAATACAAAGGCACAGAAATAACAATGTGTACAAAAGTGATAAAAGGCTAGTGGATGATTTTTAAAAAAAGGAATTAACTAAGTAAGTACAAGGATGGAGTAAGTAATATGCATAAAGCTAAGAGTCAGGACATAAGAACTAAGTGACATAAAATAAATAACATAAAAATAAAAAGAGCTAAATGACGAGGCACCCTAATTAAAAGTCAGGCTAAAAAAATGTCTTTAGATGTTGTTTAAAAATCTTCACAGAGGTGGAGTCCCTCAGATCCAGAGGCAGACTGTTCCAGAGACAAGGGCCATAGTGTCTGATAGATGACTCCCCATATGTTTTCCCAGAAGTCTTGGGGACAACCAAGAGGCCAGCTGCTGAGGATCTGAGGAACCTGCTGGGTGCATATCTATGAAGCATGTCAGAAAGATAAGATGGTGCTAGGCCATTTAGTGATTTAAAAACAAGTAAATGGATCTTAAAATCAATTATAAGTCTAATGGGCAACCAGTGCAGCGACTTTAAAATAGGCATTATATGTGTTCTCTGTCTGGTCTTCTTCAGAACTCAGTGTGGTGCTTTTTGAACTAATTGTAAGCGGAAAATTGCTTTTTTAGGAAGACCAGACAGGAGTCTTACAATTAAGAACAATTAAAGGGATATTCGGGTGTAAGATTAATCCATGGTCTAACACACCGTGAAACTGTGTTAGACTCCCTCTCGAGAGATAAAGTTTGCAGACCGCTAGCTAACATAGTTTTAGCATCCTCAGAAACGACCGCACGACAACAATACACTGCAGTAAATGGGTCCAAATATAAAACCGCCATCAAAAAGCCACAAATAATGCTCAGAACAGCACCAAACTTCAGCAACATTAGAAACAGGGTTCCAGCACATAATTTCGAGGCATCAAACATTTGATATAGCTGCCGGATTTGTCGGAATAGATAAACAAATCTCACCACCTGAGAAGCCTTCCTTGTTGTGGGGAAGCCCTGTGCAGTAGAGTCCCGCAGCTCAATGATGATCATTACTGCATTAAACTTACACCCGAATATCCCTTTAAGAGAAAGACAATTAAGAACAATTTTAAAAAAGGGGTCCGTATAAGATCAAGTCAAGAGGTAGAGGGTTCACCTTACTAATAATGCACAGTTGTTGTAAGTTGAGAAAACAATTATATCAGCAGCAATAAATGACATAATTGAAGAGTTTCCACTTTAAAGTGGTTACTTTTTCAGCAGTAAGGTTTCGCGATATTCGCGAAAAAGCGTGGCGTTATTATTTATCGTAAGTTGGGTTCTACTTGTCTTATCAACACAATTTAAAAACTGGTATATTGTTTGAAGGTCACACCAACACATAAGTCGGAACTGAGACTCACTGAGGCTGCGTCTTGTTGCTACATCATCTTAAATTGGTTACATGATTTGGACACGCTGGTGTGACGACCTCAGAGGGTTAAATGAAAGTGATAATTATTTCTTATAACATACTGGCATAAATATGTTCCAAATAATTCTGAACTTTTCACAAAATGTATTGAAAAAAAAAGTTATAACTTGATTAAACTCAAGGGGCCTTGCTAAATCCTATAGCTGTAAAAAAAAATGTTTTTATATATATATATTTTTTGGCCTTTTTATGGCTTTATTGATAGAACAGCTGAAGATATGACAGGAAACAGGAAGCGAGAGAGAGGGGGAATGACACGCAGCAAAGGGACCCAGGTCGGGAGTCGAACCAGGGTCCGCTGCAGAGCCTCGGCACATGAGACGCGCATGCTACCAACTGAGCTAAACATAAAACAGCCCTATAGCTGTAATTTTTTAACTAAACTTAATTGTTTTAGTGATTGTTTATGTGTAATCTCTGCCTCACCAGTGTCATATCTTTCACATGTGTTGTGGTTTACCCAACATTAAGAAGGAATTTGGGTTAAATCTGGGTATCAATAATAATTATTAATTATTCATTTTGATAAATAATAAGATCTAATTAGATCACCTTGGGAGCTCCACCCTTGAAGAAGGGAAAATATAGCCAATTCAATCAGTCTGTCTCATAAAATGAAAGGCTGCATGGCATGGACAAAGACAAACTACAAACAAAATGGCCAACGAAAGGAGACTACAACATGGTGGATCAAAACATGTTTGTTGGATAGGAGAGAAGAAATGGTGGTGCTCACATCATGTGCTCGCTGATATCACATGTAGGTGTGATATGGTCCAGACTGAAGTGTGTGTGTGTGTGTGTGTGTGTGTGTGTGTGTGTGTGTGTGTGTGTGTGTGTGTGTGTGTGTGTGTGTGTGATATGGTGCTAGGTTAGAGAGGGTGGTTAGTTGTATTCAAAGACTAACTCAACTAACACTAACTTAACTGGGTTTCGGAGCCAATGACCTGAATACACAGAGATCACATTAACACCTAAACAATGAACAAACCAAATAGACTTAGCTCTTGTGCTCACATAAACCAAGGTTTAACAGTCCTGTGCTTAGTCATGCTATGCTATGCCATGTGCTATCTAGACCCAGTTAACGCAACTAGTCTTTAACAAAAATGTACTGGTGATTCCTTAGCTGATGATCCAAGCAGCAGATCACTGTTATCCCAATGTTGAACAGTGCTGTCCCTGGTGTGCAGAGTACAATGAGAAAAGATGGTTGAAGGAGCAAGAGGAAGCGGTGTAACTGAGTGCTACGCGGACAATACCCAGTTGCTATGGACGCTCCTAACATCACAGGCAGACAGAGGAGCAAGCAGAGGTGGTGTGACCGAAGGTGGAAGCCTGGCTGTCAGGGAAGACTTAGAGCTAAGCTAAAAGCTTATACCTATAAAACGGCACTTCCATCTATCTTCCTCCCAAACGTTTCTTCCCTGGAAAAAAAAAACAGATCACCTGCAGCTGGAATTAACAAGTATACAAGAGATGAGGTACTCTTGAACAATTTTCTGACAGACACATGGCTTAACTCATCAACCCACTGAGCAAGCAACGTCTATGGACGTCCAAGACAAGTTGATATCACGTTGGTCGGTCCAGGCCATGATCAGGACGTCCATATCACAGCCAGAATTAGTTGATGAAATTGTCCTGTCAGCTGTTGCATCAGCATGTGATAAGCTAATGATGATGATGATGATGATGATGATCATAAAAGATTCCAAAACTTTTAATATGTATCATGATTACTTTTGTAAGACTGATTAACAAAATGTATGTATTTCATGTGATTGTGATCAGAAGCTGTAGTTTTATGTCATTTGCAACTTGTTCCCATGTAAATAAATATAATAGTGACACACAAACACACACACACACACACACACACACACACACACACACACACACACATGCATTCTGGGTAAATTATGAAGCAGAAAAGGGGGTTTCTTCATGAGTAAACCAATGGGACAGTCAGTGAGTGTGTGAGCTGATGGTCTCCTTTAACCCTCCTCCTCCTGTAATCATGTGACATTATAAACACAGGAACAGGCTTTACTTGTCTTATGTGTTAATGGGCCAAAGTTGGCCCGGGTGAGACTTTATGATGTCCCTCTCAGGTGAACATGTTGTGTCCTTATACAGTTTGACCTCAACAACAAGCTGAAAAAAAAGGACAACCAAAAAATGCATATTAATCAAATAAAGGAGGGGCATAACCATGAAGACATTTGCTCTTACCCAACAGTAAAAGTCATTTCTTGGATTTTTTTATTTAAACCACTAGAGTATAAAGTATACATTTGGTCAAAAAGCCTAATTTTCCAGTAACAGTCGACTGACAGGAAAATTGGGTAACAGAGTGAAACTGAAAGAAATATTATCACACATCTGATTACAAACCAGCTGCCAAACAGGTATTTTCCAGCTCTAGAGCCACAAAATACTTAGTTTCCTAATGTGGCTAAACTGATAGCCATGAGTGCCTGAGAACATATTTGTATCTGTCTTTGCATGTAGGCCTATATTCCCCGTTTTTTTAACCTTTTGGAATCGCAGCCTATTTCATAGGTCTCAGCTAGAAAATTGCATACCCATAATAACATGAGTATATTTGTGCAACCACGAGGTCTATTTGAGTAGGCCTACTTGGTCTCATTGTAAAGAGAACTCTTGTAAAATTTGTATGGAAGTGTAAGTAGTGTGTGTGTGTGTGTGAGAGAGAGAGAGAGAGAGAGAGAGAGAGAGAGAGAGAGAGAGAGAGAGAGAGAGAGAGAGAGAGAGAGAGAGAGAGAGAGAGAGAGAGAGAGAGAGAGAGAGAGAGAGAGAGAGAGAGAGAGAATGTGTTCGTAAGAGTGGGGGGTACCATTCTGTTGTCCTTGATTGTTTGTTTCAGTTATAATAAAAAAAGAGCACTGCTTGTCGTGTCTAAAATCATCTGTCATGCGAAATCCATGTAGTATGTTGCATAGTCAGGGCAGCTGTAGCTCAGTGGGTACAGCCAGTTGACTAGTGAGTGGAAGGTCGCTGGTTCGAATTAGGGATGTGACGGTATGAACATTTCACACCACGGTAATAGTGACCAAAATTATCTCAGTTATCGGTATACCGCGGTATTTTTTAAAATGTTGAAAAAACACTGATAAATTGAAATAATTTCATCAAGATTCATATTTAAATATATTTATTATATATTAAAATAATCCAAATCCAAAACCTTAACAAAACACTGCAAAATAAACATTAAATAATTATAAAAGAACGTATCAAAACTGTGGAAAATAGGTCATTTGCTTTTTGTGATGAGGCAGCCTGTTTTTGAAACGTGTCCTTTAATGTCTGCTACAGTGGTAGAATGAGATGTAGTGACAGCAGCAGACCCTCTCTGTGAAAAAAATGAATAGAACATGTCATTATTAATTATTACTGTCACTGTTACTTAATACTAAGGGTGCAACCAGCAGATCACAAAACTCACAATTTAGATCAGATTACTTTTGTGAGGAACAGCTTGGATAATTTTTTAGATCAAAACAAAAAGGATTATTGTTGTTAAATGAATTATGAATACTCTATTTTGGCTCTTATTTCTATCTAGACACTTGTTATATTCATCATTTTATATTATTCTTTATATATAGTCTATTCTACAAATAATCCACAAGTGTTATATATTTGTGATATTACTTATATGTTGGCTGTCTGTCTCTCTGTCTGCCTGCTCGTCTGTTGTCAGTGGACTCTGGTCAATCTGATTGGTCCGATGCTGCTGAGCCACAGGTAGACGCTGCTCAGGTGAACAGAGCTGAGATGAAAGTCAGTCATCTCAGTCAGTTTATATTCACTAACTCAGTCCACCCAGTACGTGTTTGTGTCAAATCCTCCTCACTGCAGCTCTGCATCAATATTTGGGGAATTATTAGGTCGACTTTAAAAAGTGAAATCTACTATTAATAAGCGGTTCAGATAACGTGCCAAATCACGGATCAACTTCGTTCAGTTATACCACTATCTGGTCAGTTTACATTAGTGACAACAGCAAATTAGACAGAGAAAACTCGACATGCACATACATCACGCACACAAACTTGAGGTTAATTTCACTTGCATTTGCTGAACAGTTGCGGGTGATGGTCGTAAAGTGAAAGTAAGTAAATTGGAGGTGTTGCCGCCCCTCGCAGCTCCTGCAGACAGGGCTGCCATCCTCGACCAGCTGTCCTGAGCATTCTTATAATAATCAAAATACGCCCAGACTGCAGATTTGGTTCTCTTTGAAGGCGGAAAAATGCCGTGAGGACCGCTACTATCACGTCCTCCCTCCTCCATGTCTTCTTCACTACATAACAAGCGCACGTTACACGTTGCGCATTGCGCGTGCGGCGCGAGTTTTCCACACCGTGGTTGCCGACCGCGGCGGTTACCATGGTAATTAAAACTTAAACGGTAACCTTCACTGTCGGGAATTTTACCATGGTTTAGCGTGACACCGGTAACCGTTACATCCCTATTTCGAATCCTGGCTCCTCTTGGGCGAAACTGAGCTACAGTTCCTACAGAAGTATCTTAAGTTTGTCTCAAGCCATTGCTCACCGGACACTGAACTTTTGAATGTAAACTGCAGACCATTCTATCTGCCCAGGGAGTTTACCTTAGGAGCTGTCCACACTAGCCCGGTTAATTTTGCAACCGTTAAGTTATGTTCCCGGTTTTACTGCTCTGTCCACATGCAACCGTGCTTTTGGAACACTGAAACCGTGTTTTTTTGAAACCGGGGTCCAGGGTGAGGTTTTCGGCCAGTTCGGGTTTCAGCGCGTGCCTCTGTAAATATTGCACGCACAGCAATGTAAACACAGAGCACGACACGACAAGGTTGTTAACGTTAGAGGTTAACTAGCTTCATTTGATAACTTGGCTAATATGGACGTGACATAGTTGTCGTTATTGGCTTGCTGTCAGCTGTGTTCGGCTGCCATTTCCAGCCGCTCAACCTGATGCAACAACGGCGGCGCCTGGATGAGCAACGAAGGAGACGGCTCCTCTTGCTAGCAAACAAACGACGCACCCTTGCGAGTTGCCATTGTTGTTTGTGTTTTGGTATTGGCCACACTTCCCTTTTCCGGTTTTAAACTAACTGTGGCATATGTATTACACGTATATTGCATCACTTGGTGGCGGATTTACGGTTGCGTGTGTACAGAGTTATTCTCGGTTATTTTTATTACACCCCTCGTGTGGAAGCGTTTTTTTATTTTACAAAACCTCGGTTGTAAAATTAACCGGGCTGATGTGGACAGGGCCTTAGTTTCCATCACTGCTGTGTACATGCTTCCCAGCGCTGACACTAAAGAGGCTATGAAAGTTCTCTACCAGATCAGTGAGTTGCAATCTACTCACACTGAGGCATTTTCATCACTGGGGATTTCAACCAGGGCAACATTAAATCAGTTCTCCCACATTTCCACAGGCATGTGGATTGTGCAACTAGGGGAGTAAATACATTAGACATGGCGTACACCACCATGAAAGATGCATTCAGAGCAGTCCCCCCTGTGTGTGTGTGTGTGTTTGTTTTGCTTTAAACAAACAAACAAAGCAAAACAAACACGTCTCATTGGTTTAAATGTGTGTTTTATGTCTTTTTGGCATTATGTTTTGAGCCCTGTCACTATGTGACGGACAATAAAGTTTTTTGATCGGATCGTGATCAGTTATGGGTTTATTTAAACTCTCTAATCGTTGAACATTAAAGGTAGCCTATCAGCAATGTTACACCATACGTGCATAAATCATTAATCTGCTTTATCAATTCAAAATAAAATTCATACTAGCTGACCAGAAAAACACACACATTTCCTTATTGCAAGGAAGTTAAAAAGATAATATTTGAATATATAGGCTATACATCCTGTTTTTTACAACCCCTTTATCATTATTGCTGTTATTGTCATTATTAGCTGACAAGGCCAGTGTCAGTCGTGGAGTTGATGCAGAGGGAGAGGATAATGCCAGTCATATGAGTGAGGAGAAGGAGGAGGAAGAGATGGAAGAGGAAGAGGAGGAGGAGAAAGAGGAGGAGGAAAGTGGAGCAGGAACCACCAAAAAAACAGTGCCAGGTACAGGTGCAGTGTGCAGGACTGGGTTGGCAATAGGTCTTTGCATATTAAGATGTCATATTAAGATGTTCTAATTCCAGTCACACAGAAACAATGAGCCCATCCACTCCTGCAGTTATGTCAGTGGCTTTCTGAACTAGACATCTGTTTTCTTTCCAAAGTGAATGAGTTATATTCGTTATTACTGATGTTCTTTTCATGCAGATATAGCCGTTCATTAGATTGTTTTTATACTGCAAATAAAGTATTCATGGTAAAATGAAAGACAAAGTTCCACTTGTGTTCGTCATGCAATCAGATAAAAGGCCTCTCCAAACCTTAGCATTTCTGACTGCCCCCTCATATCTGCCTGCCTAGAACCGGCCCTGGTTGGGGTTAGTACTTCTGGAGTGGCAGACTGGGGTGGCGGTTCCCATTTTCACAAAGGTGGACTGGAGGGTATTCCTCATTTATTGGGGTATCACACTGCCCAGGCTTTGTGGGAAAAGTTTACTCCGGAGTGCTGGAGGAGAGGCTCTGACTTTTTATTGAACTTCAATTTCAAGACGAATTAAAGCTGCAAGCAGCGATGAACCAGCCATCGCTCCACACGTGTCGGGCTACCGCGCCGTCAGAGGGCTCACCTGTTACTTGCATGTCATCTTGTAGTGCATGAGATGGAGAAAAAACCTGTAAATGTCATGTGAATTGGATGATGTTTGTCTGACTTTCTGTATCCAGTAGGTGGTGCTATGGATATGAAACGGTAGTGATGCATAGACATATTCAGGCTGACACCCTCTACATGTGTGCCAATTTGGCATAGATGGAAAATTATATGTTGAAGTTATGAAGACTTCCTGCTTCATGGCAAAGCGTCCAAATGGACTGCACCACCACGCCCACTAGGTACAACAGAGGCGAAAGCTTTTGATAACGTTTCATCTTCAAGGTCTGACGATGATACTGACAGAATGTGAAGTCTGTGGTATAAAGTCTCAAGGAAGAGTTTGTTAAAGTACAACGAATGGAAATGAAAAAGTCAGCGAAAATCAAAATGGCCGACTAAGTATTGATAGTTACAATGCTGTTGAGCTGATAATGACATCTGGGTGGGTGGAGAGGGTCGGGGGGGAGTTGTGTCTTCTCTTGTCTAGATTGTTGTGTTGCATCACTAAACAAAAAATAGAAAAGCGCCACCTCTAGAATTAGTTTGATCTTGCAAATACAGTAAATCAACGGTTAGACATGTCAGTCAATAAACAGGTATTGGGCGTTGATGATGAGGTGGGGCTGGCTTGTCAGTGTGAAAGAGTATAAAGCAACAGCTCCAGCAGGTGACACAGGCTGAACTGTGTGTGATGTGACCGTGTTTCTTTCACAGAGTTAAATCTCCGGTGTGGTAGGACGAGCTTGTGCTTCTTTAAACCTTTGTCATGTTGAACATTTTCAAGAAAAAAAGCCTATAGTATTAAAATGTTATTGCTCCTAAATGGTGTCTTTGAAAAAAACTGCTTATTTGTTGGATATAGAAGAGGAAATTTTAATAGTAATTAGGTCCCTTTTAAAGAATGATGTTGAATTCAACTTCATCAACTTTATCTTATTTTGTTCTTGGAGCTTATTTGCATGTTGGAAACTTAAGATACCTGTATTTTACATTAACAGCTTTGCTTTACATTGTTATTGTGTTCGTCAGCATGTCCCTCATCGTGGTTATCTGTATGAACAGGAGCTTACATGAACCTATGTACATGTTCCTGTGCAGTCTGTTTGTAAATGAACTGTATGGTAGTTCAGGGTTGTTTCCGTTCCTTCTGACTCAGATTCTCTCTGACATTCACACTGTTTCTGCTTCGTTTTGTTTCCTGCAGGTTTTCTGTTTGTATACATATGCAAGTATAGAATTGTGTAATTTAGCCGTCATGTCTTATGACAGATATCTTGCTATCTGTTGTCCTCTGCAGTATAACACACTTATGACACCTAAAAAGGTATTTCTGTTGATAATTGTCTTGTGGTTATACTCTTGTGTGAAATGTCTGATTACTTTATCCTTAAACATCCATTTGAAGCTTTGTGGGAACATTATAAACAGTTTGTATTGTCATAACTACCTTATTGTAAAACTGTCCTGTTCTGACACCAGAGTGAACAACATTTATGGACTTTTTAACATTGCTGTATCAATTTTGGCCCCTCTGCTTCCAATCATTTTCTCTTACATGAAAATTCTTAAAATTTGCTTTTCTGGTTCCAAACAGACCAGACAGAAAGCTGTCAGTACCTGCACACCTCACATTGCCTCTCTCATAAACTTTTCTGTTGGGTGTTTGTTCCAAATAATTCAGACAAGATTTGATGCAAGAAATGTTCCCAGTTTCCTACAAATCATTTTGTCGTTATATTTCTCATTACTGCAACCACTTTTGAATCCTGTTATGTACGGAGTGCAAATGTCCAAACTACGAAATACATATAAACATTTGTTCTGTTATACAATGTTGACTGCTCACAGAAATACTGTGCAAGTGCAATAAAAAGGTGTCAGTGCAATATTTCCAATGTCTGGTCCTAGTTGGAGAATTTAAGGCTGCGACTACAGACCAGGATGACATCTTAAATCCGTTTTTGGAAGGACATGTTTTTGGACATGGTTTCCATGCTTATTGCTTTAGTATGGTTGTACCAATTTATTGAAGTTGCTGTCATGGTAGCTTTGAGCGCTCCTTTACAGCTGTGTGGGAACATCATTCACAAAATCTACTGTGATAACTTCTCCATCATCAAACTGTCCTGCTCCGACACCACAGTCAACAACGTCTATGGACTTGTTTACACATTTACCATAATAGTTGCCATTTAACTTTAATTTTTATAGTTATTTAAACATTCTTATAATCTGTTTCTCTGGTTCTAAACAGACGAGACAGAAAGCCGTCAGCACCTGCACACCTCACCTCGTGTCTCTGCTCAACTTCTCCTTTGGTTGTTTCTTTGAAGTATTACAGAGCAGATTTAATATGAACAGTCTACCAAACATGCTGCGCATTTTTTTGTCATTATACTTTCTGACTTGCCAGCCGCTCTTTAACCCTGTACTTTATGTACTGAAAATGTCAAAAATACGACATTATGTAAACTTACTGTCTCTGGTAAAATGTAAAGTACTGGTAAACATCATGTCAAACTGTATATCATTGTTTAGTCTCATATGAAATCTCAACAATAACGATGATTGTTTATTAAATATAAATACTTTTATCAGTAAGTCAGAACAAAATAAATGTCTCCCTCAAAATAAAGTTGAATGTTTAAGTTGTTAAGTTGTCATTCAGTTGCTACAGAGAGATGACCTAAATGTAGGCAAGTCACAAGGGTTTTAAACCTTACTGCATAAAACAAAGTAAACACTTTAAAGTGGAAACTCTTCCATTAAGTCAGTTATTGCTGCCAATATCATTGTTTTAACAACTGTGCATTACAAAGGCTGAGACAGTGTAGTTGAATGTATGGAAGACTGCATCAGTTCAGGAAGAACACCGAAGGCATGTCTGCATCAGCTGGCTGGCAATTAATTATGATGATTATTGTGTTTACTGAATCTATCTGGAGCTGAAAAAGCTGCTTTAGAGTAAGACTGAGAGCTGTTGTTAAGGTGGAAAGGCAGACAGAGACCTTTACATCAACACTAGAGATTTGTGGCAGGTGATCCAAAACATCACAGAAGCAGAACCTCCATCATGTGTGGATCATGCTACCAGATGGGCTGAACTCAGTTTATGGTCACATTGATCAGTACAACAAATTGTCAGCTGTAAAGTCTGCTCCAGCTTTAGAGGAACAGCCGCTTTCAGTATCCACAGTGAATATGGAGAGTGACATTCAGTGCGTTTACATGCACAGCTTAGTCAGATTACAGCCATAGTTGGTCTATGCTACTCATTCAGACAACTGCAATTATCCGAGTATACATGCCAGTGAGAAAATCGAATTACTGGTCAAAAGCATGTCATACCCTGGTACGCTAGGTGGCGCTGTGCCCATTTCAACTAGTGTTAATGGGGCCACCTCCGGCTGACCTCTTTACATCACCAGCTGCCTCGGCATTCCAGAAAGATGGCGTACGAAGAGCGAGACGAAGCTACATCTTTGTACACTTCGCATATGGTGTACATGATAATTACACACACTAGGTGCACAATGTTTCTCACGGTGATTTCAGAGGAAAGACGCCGCTGCCGCCATCCGTCTACTTCCAGGGGAAAATCTCGCGCCTGCGCAGAACGCAAAATCCGATCCGATCCGCTGGAGACGTATACATGCAGGAGTAATGCGACTTTCAATCGAATAATCTACATGGTGTAATTTGACTATGAGAAATCCGATCCGGTCCGATTTTAGTCAGACAAAGGTGTATACATGCATCTTAAAGATCCAATCATAGTCAGACTAACGCAGTAATTCAGTTTTCTTGAGTGTCATGTAAACGCACTGACTGAGTAAAGTTGCCCGGCCTGATAACGACCCTAGCCATGTACTAAAAACCTGTGCCAATCAGCTAGTTGATGTTATCATTGCCTGGTCCAATCCAGCCTCGACTCTCACTAGTATGATTTCAGATCCACTGCCCTCCACTCAGTCTTCAGGATATCACACTTCATCAAAAACAGACACCAGACAGTTTAGATGGACAGATACATCTCATCCCGGAGGAAATCTTGTGAAGATTTGGCACAAATGTAAAGGTTAAGTGATATAGCATCTATAGCAGGGACAGAACTTTTAGTATTGCAGTTGTAACCCACCAAGAGGTCCACTACATACGACTACATACACCACAAGACATGATACAATAATCACAATGCTTTTATTGTCATTCTGATTCTTGTTAATTACTTAACAAATTAAAAATTTGACAATTGGTCACTCAATAATTTAAACCTCCAAACAAACCTTTGTTTAGATATGTATTTCTAAGGCTTAGTATTCTTACATTTATAACCCATAACCAACATGTTATTACCAAACCTCACAGTTATTTAAGATTCACTGAAGCTGATGGAAAAAACTACATGTTAGTGCGTTACATTTTCCCAAACAAAATACTTTTACATATGATGTGGATTTTTGTCAAATTCAGTCCATAGAGTAAAGGGTTGTAGAGCAGCTGGCAAATGATAAAGTATAAAGATAAAAACATGCGCAATATGATGGGTGCCCTGCTCATATTAAACCTGCTCTGCACTATTTCAAGGAAACACCCACAAGAGAAGTTGAGCAGAGACGCGAGGTGAGGTGTGCAGGTACTGACGGCCTCCTGTCTCGTCTGTTTAGAACCACATAAACACACTTTAAAAATCTTTATGTAGAGGTTCCGGTGATGACGTCATACTGAGAGGATTGAGGCCAGTTAGCTCCCGGCAGAATTATCCACAAACTTATATTTTAAGAGTCATATTTGTAGCCATACTTAATATATCGAAACGTGAGTGGTCGATGAACATCTCTGGTCGAGAAATGCCGACAAACAAGACCACAAAAGCTCCGTCCCAGAGAACTACTAGCCAGCAAGTCGACGGCGGAGCTACTGCTAATGATGGCGAGGTAGCAGGAGCTAACCTTGTAGCTGCGGTAGCGGCTGAGACTACGGCTAAAGTTGCGGCCGTCATGGAAGAGAAGATGTCCATGATTTCTAATAAACTGGATATCATTACGGCCAAGCTGGAAAGTGAATCACAGCGCATTGAGGAGGCAGAAAATCGCATTTCAAGTGCTGAAGACACCATTGCAGATTTGGAAGGCAGGCTAGCAGACACGGAAAATAAACTTGCTGCCCTCACTAACCGCATGGATGACCAGGAGGCGAGATCCCGAAGGGATAATATCAGGATTTTTGGGATCAAAGAAGTGATTGAAGGGAGCAATGCGCTGCATTTCTTTGAAACCTGGCTGCCCAAATTTCTTCACATGGAAACCAAGAAAGGCAGGATCCGGCTGGACAGATGCCACAGAGGTCTCGGCCGACCTAAATCCAGGATGCCCCGCGTAGTCATCATGAAGCTTCACTATCCGGCGGACAAAATGAAGATATTAGCGCTTGGTGCGAAACAGAAGCTCGAATACGAAGGGACCAAGATTTCCATTCGCCAGGACATCCCGCAAAATATCCTGCAGCAACGGAGGAGCTTCAACGATGTGTGCCAAAAGCTGATTTCCAGGAACGTCAGGTTCAGGATGCAATACCCGGGGACCCTCCGCTTCACCTACAACAACAAGGATTTTTCCTTCGACACAGCGGAGGAGGCTGCTCACGTTATTGGGGCAATGGAAACGGTTCCGTGAGTACTCTGAAGAGCTGCAGCAGCGTACGCTGACCGGGGTGGTTCGGTGCACAAGTAATTTTATATGACATTAAGGTGAATCTATATGCCACCCCGTGCGTACAGCGTCCTACGGGCAGCTATACATAAGTTGGCTTTGTGATGTACTGGCTACATATAAGGTGACTTTATTGTGGGGGTTCGAGTCGGGAGCGAGTGGGTGTCATGAAGGCTGCGTTTCATGGAGAACAACTGTGGACCGTGGTCAAGTGCGCTCACAACGCGCGTTGTTTCCTCCCAGCTCCAAGGGACCCTTTGTTCTGTATCCCTGAGAGGACTGTTCATGTTCATGAGCCCAAAGGGACACGTTCGTTTCAGCTGAGTGTGTTCAGTGACGAGTACACGTTCCCTGTACTTACGTTGTTTGAAGATAGGTTTAAAGTGAGTGAGTTAGGTCTGGGTACCACCTTTTTCAGTGTTTTATATTTTCTTAGTTTCCTTACCTTAGTTTTTTTTTGTTTGTTTTTTTTTTGTTTTTTTTCTTCTCCTTTTGTGCCCTTGTACTATCTCCTTTATGTGTTGCTTTAGGACTAGATCTGCTCATAGTCAGTCATCTAGCTGGGTAGAACAATGAACTCCACTAAGTATGTCTCGTTTAACATAAAGGGAATAAACAATGCTGTTAAACGTAAAAAACTATTATGTTGGCTATAGAAGGAAAAAGCTAACATAGTCCTATTACAAGAAACCAATTTGGATGACAAGGAACATGAAAAACTTAAAAGAGAATGGGTAGGACAAATTTATTACTCTTCATTCTCTACAAGTAAGAGAGGGGTGGCCATCTTAATAAATAAAAACACTCTGTTTACTTTAGAAAAGTGTATTAAAGATTGTCAAGGTCGATATGTGATTATTACAGGATTCTTATATGGGGAACACATAATGATTGGATGTGTATATGCTCCAAATGTGTACCAGGAAGAATTCTACTCTAAATTGCTAGTTGACGCCTCTGCAATGTCTGCAACATTCAGTATACTTGCAGGAGACTTTAACTGTGTTATGAACCCTGAGGTAGACCAGCGCCCCCTGACTAAAGTTTTGTCTAAAATGGGGGGGGCCACCACAGAGCTATGTGAAGACTTACAGTTGTTTGATGCTTGGAGAATTCTCCACCCTAGAGGGAGAGATTATACCTTTTTTTCACATCCACACCAAAGTTTTTCCCGAATAGATTATTTCTTTGTCTCAAGGAAGGTGTTAGATAGAGTGGAGGATTGTTCTATAGGTTCCCGTCTACTATCAGACCATGCAGATACGTCCATTTTAGTCTCCCCCCCCTCCCCCCAACCCACACCACGCTACTGGCGACTAAATCCTTCACTCTTTAATAGTCCCTCATTTGTGACCTTTTTGGAACAACAAATTAATATTTTTCTTTCAACTAATGATAACAATGATACCAATCCATCAATACTCTGGGATACCCTCAAGGCTTACTTGAGGGGATCCATAATTTCATATAGCACAGCTAGAAAAAGGGAAGCCTTGAGAGAGCAACTGAACCTAGAGAGAAAATTGGCTGATCTTGATAAACAACTAAAGGATAACTACTGTGCAACCTTACTCAAAAAAGTTGAAGCCACGCGGTCAGCTCTTAACCAACTCTTGACACAAAAGGCAGAAGCAAGTATCTTTTATGCAAAACACAGACTGTTTGAAATGGGTGACAAACCAGGGCGACTACTTGCACGCTTAGCAGCTGGTAGGCGGGACGTTAGGGCTATCTCCTCCTTAAAGGACGAAACTGGGAAAAACCATTTTGAGACCAAAACGATGGTGGAGATAATGAAGAGTTTTTATGAAAAACTTTACACCTCAGAATCCACTACATCTTCACATTGTATACAGAGTTTTCTGGAAAAGCTCAATCTCCCCTCCTTGTCAGAAGCAGACAAATTTGTTCTTGGAAGACCAATAACCAGTGAAGAGATAAAAAATGCAATCAGTTCTCTGCAGAACGGAAAAGCTCCTGGACCGGATGGCTACGGTCCAGAGTTTTATAAAAAATTATTAAACTCCATAGATGGACCTCTGCTAAGGATGTACCTTCATTCAATAGAGACAGGTTCCCTACCAGGCTCATTGTATGCCGCCAATATATCTTTAATCCTTAAGAAGGGCAAACCCCCTGACGAGTGTAGCTCATACCGGCCTATTAGCCTGATGAATGTGGACAGTAAATTATTTTCGAAAATATTGGCAAAAAGACTTGAGAACTACTTGCCACTCTTAATAAGATCTGACCAAACAGGCTTTATTAAAAACAGGAATTCTTATACCAATATGAGAAAATTACTTAACATCATTCAATATGCAAATACTAATCAGGCACAAGGGCTTGTTATCTCACTCGACGCCGAAAAGGCATTTGATCGCGTGGAATGGCCCTATCTATTCACTGTTATGGAAAAATTTGGACTGGGGGAGGAGTTTATTAAACTCGCTAGGCTGATATATTTCTCACCCAAAGCGAGTGTACTTGTAAATGGTATAAAATCATCAGAGTTTAAGTTAGGGAGGTCCACTCGGCAAGGGGACCCTTTGTCCCCGCTTATTTTTGCTTTGGCCATTGAACCACTGGCAGAGGCTATTAGAAGTCATAAAAGCATAGCGGGTTTCCAGATTAAATCCTCAACATACAAGATTGCATTATATGCAGATGATGTTCTTCTTTTTCTCACCAGCCCTGACAAGTCAATACCAGCTCTAATGTCAGTTATTCAGACCTTTGGATCCTTCTCTGGATATAAGATTAATTTTAGTAAGTCAATGGCCATGCCAATTGGATATGGGCAGGATGTTCCAAACATACCAAACTTTCCATTCTTTTGGTCTACCTCTGGATTCTCATACTTAGGTATTTCTGTATCCCAGAATATTAAGAATTTATTGAGAAAAAACTTCAACTCTGTACATAAAGATATCAAGAGCGATCTTAACAGGTGGATGAATTTGCCAATATCTTGGATGGGCAGAATTAACTTGTTAAAAATGAATGTTTTACCTCGGCTGCTTTATCCAATGCAGATGTTGCCTCTGTTTATTTCTAAAAAGGTAGCAAGAGAGGTTGAAAGGGACTTCTCAAAGTTCACTTGGCAAAAGAAAAAACCTAGGTTAAGTATGAAAACTCTACAGCTTCCTAAAGACAGCGGAGGTCTAGCATTCCCTAATATTATATTATACAATTGGGCCTGTCATGGCAGATTCATATATGAATGGGTTCACTGCTATTTAAAGGGAATAGAGGACCCATTCGAATCATGGGCTTGTGTCCCATTTAGATTACTAGGGGAACTCACGAGTAAAAAAACTGCCCCTCCCGGGGTAAGGGACAATCCAATCTTTCAAAGCTCTATTAAGATCTGGCATGACATGCACAGGTTTGCAGGCAGAAAGGGTGCCTTTTCCTATTTGACTCCACTTATGGGTAACAGGGACTTCCTACCTGGTGTTGATAATGTTGTATTCTGCTCTTGGTGGGAGAAGGGAGTGAGAGTGGTTGGAGATTTGTTTGATGACAATAATGTTCTTATGTCCTTTTCACAAGCGCAAAAAAGATTTGGACTTCCACAAAAAGACTTTTTTGCCTATCTCCAAGTCCGTCACTTTATTACTACAAATTTCAAGTCAACTCAAACTGAAACACTGAAGGGACCAATTGAGAAGTTCATAATTAATTTCACATTGAATAAAGGTCTTATCACATACTTTTATAATAGTCTTCAGAGTTGTAACCAACACAGTGTTGATGGGCTTATGAAGCGATGGGAGGAGGACCTGCAAAATGTATATGATGAGGATGCCTGGAAGGGATGTATTCGGACTACTCACTCCCTGTTTCTCAGCAACAAATTTAAAGAAATACAATATAGAATACTTCATAGACAGCACAGGACACCTTCTGTTATGAACAAAATTGACCCTAATAGATCACCATTGTGCCTTAAATGTAAGCTAACAAGTGGGACATATATACACTGCTTATGGAGCTGTCCGAAAATATCAAAGTTCTGGTCATGTGTATCTAAGGAAATGACAGCAATATTTAAAAAACACACATGTAAAGATCCAGGTCAGTTTCTATTGGGGCTGCCACCTTTGAACAGAGTTATGGATGTCAAAAGGTCAAAATTACTCAATAAACTCTTACTTTTGGCCAGAAAATGTATATTATTTAATTGGATTAGTGAGAAACCTCCTTCTGTAACTCAGTGGTACAAGGAAATTTTTAGAGTTTTTCCTATGGAAAGATTAAGTGCCAAATTAAAAGGAAGTGATGACACTTTTATGGACATATGGCGGCCTCTAGTGGATTACCTGCCTAAGGATCTAAGGGAAATTATCCAGAGGGGAAACAGTGGCTTAGAAGGTGCCAAACTGAGCAGACCGGTGATGAGAAATATTCCTTAGTAGGTACAAGGACATCCCTTGTTTTGTTGGGTGTGTGTGTTGGGTTTTTTTTTTTTTTGGTTTTTTTTTTTTCTTAAATCTTGTTCTATTCCGTTCTTTTCATCTCCCACTTTATTGCTATTTTGCTTATTTATTTTCTCCCCCCAGCTCAGACCGCTATTTAATGTTATATGCTATATGCATTGTTGATATGTAAATTCTAAATAAAATAAAATCTGATTAAAAAAAAAAAAAAAAAAATCTTTATGTAAGTGTAAAGGATTAGTACTGTAAGACCAAATAAGACTACGAATGTGTAAATTAATCCATACAAATTATTGACTGTAGAGTCACAGCATGCCAATTTTACAACAGAGTAGTTGTTACAGTACACTCCGTCAATAATGTTGTCACAAAGCTGTAAAGAGGCATTCAGTGATATCATGACAATAATTGAGGGAAAAACCATGTCAGAGCAATAAGCACAGCAACCTTGTTAGATGTCATACGTGTGTTATACTGCAGAGGACAACAGATAGCAAGATATCTGTCATAAGACATGACGGCTAAATTATAAAACTGTACATTGACATATGTATACAAAATGAAAATCTGCAGAAAACAAAATGATGATGGATCTCAAATCCCAAAATTAGAGACCTGCTTTTATTTAGTGAAGAAACGGATGTCAGAAAACTTCCTGCTCCTGAATACAGATAAAACAGAGATGCTGGTCATTGGCAGCGCCTGTCAGAGACGCCACTGTGATCAGGTGACTGTAACTCGGTCCAAACTTATTTCTCTAAGTTCCAATGTCATGAATCTTGGTTTTACATTTGATTCTACCCTCTCTTTCGATCAGCACACTGGCCGCCACATGTTGATTTTCTGTTTCTGAAGCTGTGCATCCCGTTTTCACTCACTCAAGACAGCGCACCTGTCAGCTTTTGATTTTAAAAAGGTAGAACATTGCTACATTTAGTCACTGGAAGAGTCTGCACATTATTCAACCAGTTTCATCACAGGGCCTTCATATACATGTATCTAGTAGGTCTGAGAAAGACACCCCACGTGTTTTACCAATTATAAAACTGAGAAACTAAGCATAATTTCAATAATCAGGATAGGAATTGTTCTCTTGTTCTCAATAGCTCAACGGTCTTTAAACATCAAAAGAATTACCATTAGAACCATTAAAGTGAATATTAGCGATTGAAAGACTTCTCAGCACAAACGTTTTTTGTCATGTATTCTTCTTTTAACTTGTAATATTCAATACAAAGACAATGTTGTCAACATTCAGCTTTTCTCATGTTACAGAATTAGAAGCAATATGAGATTTCAAACATCATGAGCTCACATTTGACCCAAAACAAGATTTTTACACATGATGCGAATTTTGGTCAAGTTCAGTCCGTAGAGTACAGGATTGAAGAGTGGTTGACATGTTAGCCAGTATAATGATAAAAAGATGCGTAACATATGAGGTACATGCTTCATATTAAACCTGCTCTGTACAATTTCAAAGAAACACCCACAAGAAAAGTTGATCAGAGAAGCGAGGTGAGGTGTGCAGGTACTGAGAGCTTTCTGTCTCGTCTGTTTAGAGCCAAACAAACAAACTTTAAGAATCTTTATATATGTGTAAAAAATGTAAATTACAACACAAATTGTTGCAATTGTGTAAGCTATTCCATAGACATTATTGACTGTGGTGTCAAAACATGCCAGTTTGACAACAGAGTAGTTGTCACAGTACACTTTGTTAATGACATTTCCACACAACTGTAAAGAGGCACTTAAAGATATCAAAACAGTGATTGCAAGAAAAGGGTATAACCATGTTAGAGTGATAAGTATGGCTGTCCTTTTGTGATTCATATGCATGTTGTATTGTAGAGGACAACAAATAGCAAGATATCTGTCATAAGACATGACGGCTAAATTACAAAACTCCACATTTGCATAAGTGTACACACAGAAAATCTGCAGATAACAAAGAGAAGCAGAAACAGTGTGAATGTCAGAGAGAATCTGAACCAGAAGGAGCAGAAACAACCCTGAACTACCATACAGTTCATTTACAAACAGACTGCACAGGAACATGTACATAGGTTCATGTAAGCTCCTGTTCATACAGATAACCACGATGAGCAGAAGGTTGGAACAAACAGTTAAAATATATAATGACAAAATAATCATGAAAGATAAGTACTCAAAAAGCCCAGCGTCAAAGTAGGCACTCAGTGTGAAATATGAAAATGTTGTTGAGTTTATCGTCAACATCCTATTGGTTCACAAAACATTTACACTGACAGCATAAACCATTTGAAATTAGTATTTCCTTTTTGATCTGGATGAAAAAATGCTAAACAATTGTAAATGTCTTATTTAAGCTCAATTTGAACCAGCTTCAGCCTCAACATAAACACATCTTTCAGTCTACTTACAACACAGAAATAAGTTGTCATAAAAACAAATATGACAGGTAAGCTTCAGGTTTTCAACGGGTGACTCCCTCCAAAATGAGCTGAAACTCTGCTTCTGCTTCTTTTCAAACATTACTTAACTGGATACACCCACAGCAGCAGTCACAACAACTTCTCACATGGAATTGAAGGTTGGGTCAAAGTTAGGCACCTCAAGGCCCTTTTACAGGACGAGACATTAAGGTTAGATAATAACTCAGAGGTTACCTTTAGGCTAAGAACTCTGTCTTGAATGCCAAGAAGCGCTAGGATTTACGGAACAGATTTAATTCCATTTTTTTTTATTTTTTTTCTGAAGGGAATGTATTAAACAGTCATGTCCTGATGTTTTTCAAGCTTTCGGAAATGTGTTAAATCCATATGTGTTTGTTTAGCCCAGGAAACAGTTATGGTGTGAGATTGCACTTCTTTCTCCAAAAGCCTTTGGAGTACCTGGGGGACATGGGAGACATGATTGTTTTGGAGATCATGATCCAGTTTAAATCAGAACAAGTGGCTGAGCAGCCCAAACCGACCACACATAAACAGATAAGATAATATTGGGTTTCACTTGATCCAGCTTTAATCAGCATTTCATAAGGAACTTCAGCAGAGTTGCTGTGCCCCTCACCAAGCTCACTTCGTCCTCCACTCTACTTTTCTGGACCCCTGAGAGTTAGAAAGTGCATTCACCTCCGTCCCCATCCTTGTACAACCCAATTCCTCTCATGAGTTTATTGTTGAGGTGGATGCTTCCCACACCGGTGTTTGGCCAGTACTGTCCCAGTGCTCCATTCTAGACCCACAAGGCTGAAGTCCAGTCAAGCTGGTGGCCATCATTTTTTGGTAAGAAATACTAAACCTGTGGCATTCTTGCCTGTGTATGTGACAAGTCTCCCTCCCACCAGGACACCATCCTGCCTTCTATGTGTGCAGAAGTTTCCTGAGAGATGGAATCTGTTGCAAGAGAGGTTTAACATAAACAAATGGACCAGGTAACGGTTCACCTAATTGTCTTTTTGTTTCTGACCCAACTTGTTCTCCAGTTCTCCAGCTGGTGCATGGTTTCTGCTTTGCTTGACACCCGGGAGTAAACCGCACTCTGGCCCTTCTCAACAGACCGATTATTGCTGGCCCAACAGAGACAGTTGCCAAGACTTTTTTTACAGCACTTTCTTACCTCCCTGACCAGCACCACCACCACCAATTGTCCTCTTCTGAGGCCTCCTCAGGGTCAGTCATAACTGGGGGATGAACTTGAGGCTGCCTCAGTCCAAGTGCACATTTGCGGTTGCAGTTTAGAGTGACAACCACTCTGCTCTGCTTCACTCTGCAGACCACGACCAACATATTGCTGACCGGGACTAGACGCTGGCACCAGAATACCAACCAGGTCTTAAAGTTTGGCTTTATTCATGGGGGTATTCTATGGGTTTCTGGTATTTGTTCACTGCCCTGGTGTCTCTTGTATTCCCCCATCTGTTTCTTTTTGTTTGTATGTCTGAGTCTGTGTTTTGGCGCGGCGCTGCTCTCCTCCCACCTCCCTAATTGCTGTTCAGCTGACACACCTGTTCCAAGTTTGCCTATACTTCATCAGCTAATCAAGCCTTCAATACATCAAACTTGGTTCCTCAGGCACACCTTACTAGATTGTCCAGTTTGCCAACATAGCACTAACACATTTCAACCAACAAGGCTGAATTTAAACTTTTATGAACCTATGACAGAGTGCTTCTTTTGAGTCCTTAATTAACTGAGCATATTTAAGCAAGAGACTGAAGTGGGCTCAATTAACCTGTTACGGATTACCGTTCCAACATAGGAACATCCTTCACTAAGAGGGGGCGCTCCAAAACTTTGTAAAAAATGTGCTAATAGTTTTAAGCATCAGATCTTGACAGTATATACTCATGCCGCACACTGTTGGAAAGCTGAGACTGTCGTGATTATTTTAAGCCCAAACACAAAAGAAAAAAAGTTATTTCCAGACCATGTAATAGCCATCTAAACTCACCATGACACTATTTTGCTCTCTTTTATTCTTTGCACTGTCTTGCACTGTTCTGTTTGTATTGCTAAGGTTTTCTACTTTTATAATATTTATATAAAACATTTTTCAAGTTCACTTTGGCTTTTTCTTATCAAAATCCTGTAGGCGGAATAGTAAAAATGTTGTTTTCAATGGTTGTGCCTCTGTCATTCTATCCCAGAATGAGCAACATCAAATCAAGAAACAAGCAAGAAACCCCAGGGTCTTAGCTTTCATTTGAGACCAAGATTATGTTTCTAAGTAAAGGGGTTCTCAAGTTATAAGCCTTTGAATCTCAGTAGGCGCTCTTGGAAACCAAAAGTCCCTTTTGGAGTCTCCAAAAACCCAAGACCCAAGGACCCAAGCAAAACGCACAGACATGCCTTTATAAAAAAATTGTGAAAAATCAATTTTTTTGTCTTTTGACTTCAAGTGTAGTGTCAAGTGTCTTTTGAGTGTAGCAAGCTGAGACCTGTGGCTATGGACTAATTGTGTCTGCTGTGTCCATAGACATACCTGAACCCTTATATCTTAGTCAGTTTATTGACATTTGAATTGGACGGAAACCAAAACCTGTGTTCCAACCTCTGTAACTCTGTCAGCATGTCATAGAATCACACTTACACTTCTTAAAAAAACTGGTGAGGGTGTTACCTTTTCAATGGTACCAAGCACATCCCTGAGTCTCAAACTATGTGGGAGCTGTCATGCTTTTAATTTGGGTATGTCGTTTTGGAGAAAGAACCTTAAAATGGGGGCGTTCACTAACAGGTTAAGCATATACACGTACCTTTAAATAACCATTTGTTCCAATCTTTGTTCTAATCTAAACCTACAGGCCTTTAAACGGGATTCAAACACAGCATTAGTGGTCAGAATTTATTTAAGAGATTTACAAAATTTCTTTACATATTTTTCAATAAATCTGATACCATGAACATTTACTGAACATACAGACAACCTTACTGTGGACACTGTTGTGTCTTCTTGGCACAGCAGTCTTTTCAGATATTTTAATAATTTTAGAAGCTGAGGATTTGTTTTAGAATTCACTCATTTGTAGCTTACACGCAATTCAATATTTTCTCTAAAGGTCTTTACAAACTGTGACACACATGACAGCCTCCATCCTTAAACATTTGATTCAGATATGAAAAACTCTACAAAAGCCCTTAACAGGAAAGACTTAAATATTCAGCTAGAGCAACAGTGGTGGGATCATTCTGGACATACCTGCAAAGCAAAAGGTGTCGTCTTTAGACAGCTGGACCAGAAGGACAATTACTCTCTGGAGAAAACGCCTGATAATGTTTGAGAAATACAATACAAACATAATATTGAGTAAAATTAACTGTTATAAGTTAAAGCGATCCTCCAGGCAGATTGTAAAAAGTCACATTTTACCAAACACAATATTTTTACAGGTAATGCGGATTTTGGTTATATTCAGTCCGTAGAGTACAGGATTGAAGAGCGGTTGACATGTCAGCCAGTATAATGATAAAAAGATGCGTAACATATGAGGTACATGCTTCATATTAAACCTGTTTTGTACAATTTCAAAGAAACACCCACAAGAAAAGTTGATCAAAGAAGCGAGGTGAGGTGTGCAGGTACTGAGAGCTTTCTGTCTCGTCTGTTTAGAGCCAAACAAACAAACTTTAAGAATCTTTAAATATGTGTAAAATATTGCAAGAACAATAACAACTAATGTAACAGTGTAAACTATTCCATAGACATTATTTACTGTTGTGTCAGAGCAGGCCAGTTTGACAATAGAGTAGTTGTCACAGTACACTTTGTTAATGGTGTTCCCACACAGCTGTAAAGAGGCACTTAAAGATATCAAAATAAAAATAGAGAGAAATGGGTATAACCATGTTAGAGCAATAAGAATGACAACCCTGTTTGATGTCATACGTGTGTTATACTGCAGAGGACAACAGATAGCAAGATATCTGTCGTAAGACATGACAGCTAAATTACTAAATTCTATACTTGCATATGTATACACACAGAAAATCTGCAGGAAACAAAATGAAGCAGAAACAGTGTGAATGTCAGAGAGAATCTGAGTCAGAAGGAACGGAAACAACCCTGAACTACCATACAGTTCATTTACAAACAGACTGCACAGGAACATGTACATAGGTTCATGTAAGCTCCTGTTCATACAGATAACCACGATGAGCAAAAGGTTGGCACTGACAATTAAAACATATAAAGACAAAATAATCAGGAAATACAAGTATTTAAAAACTGCAGTGTCAAAGTAGGCAGCAAGGGTGAAATATGCAGATGTTGTTGTGTTTATCATGATTTGTAAGTTTCCTCAGCAATACAGATCCACCAGTTATACTGACATTAAGTCATGTTTTCCAGCCAAATGTTGATCAAACCTACATTACTATTTTTTAAACTCTAGTGGAGTTTTCTTCTAGATATGCCACATATTTATAATTCCATTTGATGGATTTGCTGGTTGAATATGTTTTGCTCATGTTAAATCAGCTGTAATAGCACATATTAGTCAGTCTACTAACAACTACTACAGGTGGAATAAAAGCAACACAGTTAATGCCCCTGCATAAATCCTACCATGCATCTCCTGTTTTGTTGTAGCCACAGTGTGAGTTCCCCCCAACTGAGCTGAAACTCTGCCTCTGTCTTTTGAACCTTTTTAAGTCAGGAACCACCCACAGCAACAGTCTGACCTCCTTTTCAGTAGGACTTCTTGTTATTGATTTCTAATTTTTCAAGAAGTTTCAGACAACTTACTGTTATCAATTCTTAAAAAAAAGAGTTATGTCAGTTTAAACAAACACTTATGAACTCTTCCTGTCTCATCCAGGTTTGGTTGAGGTGTCTCTCAGAACCCAACCTTATTATATTACTGGCAGATCATGACGTTGTCCGTTTTTGTACAGTAGCCAGAGAAAGTCTTTCAGATACAGTGTGTTGACTTGACTGAACTATAACCCACCTTATTTTGTTTTCCTTAATTGTAATGGAGTGGAAAGGACTCAATCCTAATGAAGCATAAGTAATCTGTAGTTTTTAAATTGCTTTGTGAATTTCTCTAAATGTTAAAGCTCAAAAATATCTCACATTGGGGCAAAACATGTTTTTTTTTTTATTTCAAGACTCTGTCATTAAAATAAGCCAAGTAAAATGCCAACAGAAAGACTCTATTCTCTAATAGTTTATATCCATGTGAATCTCAATCAGAAGGCATGATTGAGCCAATGGCCCAATGAGAACAACTTTTTTTATCAGAAATGTGGTCACAGCTCTCAGTCCAGTTATACAAGAACAACATGACTCGATAGCAATGGCACCTGTGTCAACTCCCATAACCTCTCCAATATCTTGACCAAAGTAAACAGCCGTGCAACAACTCAGAAGGACTCACTAGTAAAACTTAGACACAATCTGCATTGTTCTTGCTTTTCAGCTCCCTGGTATAAGTGCTGCATTGTAGACAACTAAACGTGTTTCAGTTGGTTGAAGATATTTCACCTCTCATCCAAGAGGCTTCTTCACTTCTAACTGACTGGAGGAGTCGCAGGCTTTTAAACTCTATGTGAGAGCGTCCTTACAGAGTCTTTATTGACACGTGTGAGCTCTGAGTTTCAGAGTCGTTAGGATTACTTGTGGGTCGTTGACCCAGCCGGCCTTCATGTGGGTTTTAAGGCTAGTTGAGCCCAGGTGTGGATGGTTGTTGAGCTGCCTGCGGAGGGAACTGAGCACTGCATTGTAGGTGGTGATAAGTAATGTCACAGGCCACCTCTTCCGTTCAAAGACAGTTGCCTACAATACAACGCTGACCTGGATGACTGAGATCCACCACAGGTACACACAGTCCTTTCATGACAATCAAAAGTCCTCCACCATTGCCTCTCTGAACTCAGCGTACTCTCACAAACAAGGTTTTTGCTTTGTTGACCACAAATAATGTTTCAAGAGTTCTGTGGGATAACCAAGTCGCACATGACTGCAAGTTCTTCCACTGCTGCTGTTCAGCAATTGCTTTTCTTAGTTGCTGCTACAAGAGGGACCATAGACCTTCTAGTCACAACTTTGAGAAGCCAAGCCTGCACTGGAGGCTTCGAGCATAGTCCACTTGGATTCCTTCAAAGGTGGTCACTGAAGATGTTGTGAACAGAGGCCTCAGCCAGATGTTCTTAATAAACCCTCAGTATTCATTTGGATTTATAACATCTGTCCAGAACCCTCACCTTCCTCATGATGCAACTCAACACCAGGTAGCGATCTAGTCTACATTGCCCTGTTACCAGAAACACTTATTAATGCCAACAGGGAGGTTATTACAGAGTAAGGGTGCATGCAGCCTGATGACTTCTGTTTACCTCCGGGACACAACATAGGATGAGATCTAAGGGTTAAGTACTACAGGCATTAATATTCAGAAGTACCTTGAGCTGACATGGATAGAGAGCCAATGAAGTGAAGCTTAAATTGTTGCAATATGGTCACATTTTATAGTTTTAGTTTAATATTAAAAGCAAAACATTACACACAGTGGAACTAACCAGCAACGTGCAAGTCCAACACTAAGACCATTCACACCCCCTTTAAGCTACTCCCATCAGCCAGATGTTCCAGAGCACCTCTGGTCAGAGATGCAACTTGTAATATCCATTTTAAACAACCCTTCAATACATCAAGCCTGGTTCCTCAGCCACTCCTCACAAGATTGTCCAGTTTTCCAACATAGCACTAACCCTACAAGTTAACACTACTTCTGCGATTCCTCATGTTACTTTTATTAAGTCCTCCATGGTCTACCACTCTGCACTGTTCGCTCAGCACACAGTCTCCCAGCCACTCACTTGCCTCCATAACTTCCATTTCCACCAGTAAAGTTGCATTTAAACTTTTACAAACCTATGTCAGAGTCCTTCTTTTGTGTCCTTAATTAACTGAGCATACCTTAAGCAATAGGCTGAAGTGGGCTCAATTAAGCATATACACATACCTTAGGAACAAATATTGGAATAAATAGTTGTTTAATCTAATCTCTCTTTGAGCTTACCCAAGCCAACAAGTTAGGATAAGTTCCTTGTTGTCTGATCTTTAGGGGCTTCAGATGCAGAGCCAGTGACAAAACGATACCTCAAGCTGTGTGCAAAATAACATCAAATACAACAGTCCTTCATTTGAGTTTAAGTTTATAGACTTTGCCAACGTATAGGCCTTTAAACAAGATTCAAGCACAGCATCAGTGGTCAGAATTTATTTGAGAGATTTACATAATTGCTTTACATATTTTTCAATAAATCTGATACCATGAACATTTACTGAACATACAGACAGCCTTACTGTGGACTCTGTTGTGTCTTCTTGGCACAGCAGTCTTTTCAGATATTTTAATAATTTTAGAAGCTGAGGATTTATTTTAGAATTCACTCATTTGTAGCTTACACGCAAATCAATATTTTCTCTAAAGGCCTTAAAAACTGTGACACACATGACAGCCTCCATCCTTAAACACTCGATTCAGATATGAAAAACTCTACAAAAGCCCTTAACAGGAAAGACTTAAATATTCAGCTAGAGCAACAGTGGTGGGATCATTCTGGACATACCTCCAATGCAAAAGGTGTCGTCTTTAGACAGCTGGACCAGAAGGACAATTACTCTCTGGAGAAAACGCCTGATAATGTTTGAGAAATACAATACAAACATAATATTGAGTAAAATTAACTGTTATAAGTTAAAGCGATCCTCCAGGCAGATTGTAAAAAGTCACATTTTACCAAACACAATATTTTTACAGGTAATGCGGATTTTGGTTATATTCAGTCCGTAGAGTACAGGATTGAAGAGCGGTTGACATGTCAGCCAGTATAATGATAAAAAGATGCGTAACATATGAGGTACATGCTTCATATTAAGCCTGTTTTGTACAATTTCAAAGAAACATCCACAAGAAAAGTTGATCAGAGAAGCGAGGTGAGGTGTGCAGGTACTGAGAGCTTTCTGTCTCGTCTGTTTAGAGCCAAACAAACAAACTTTAAGAATCTTTAAATATGTGTAAAATATTGCAAGAACAATAACAATGAATGTAACAGTGTAAACTATTCCATAGACATTATTTACTGTTGTGTTAGAGCAGGCCAGTTTGACAATAGAGTAGTTGTCACAGTACACTTTGTTAATGGTGTTCCCACACAGCTGTAAAGAGGCACTTAATGATATCAAAATAAAAATAGAGAGAAATGGGTATAACCATGTTAGAGCAATAAGAATGACAACCCTGTTTGATGTCATACGTGTGTTATACTGCAGAGGACAACAGATAGCAAGATATCTGTCGTAAGACATGACAGCTAAATTACTAAATTCTATACTTGCATATGTATACAAACAGAAAATCTGCAGGAAACAAAATGAAGCAGAAACAGTGTGAATGTCAGAGAGAATCTGAGTCAGAAGGAACGGAAACAACCCTGAACTACCATACAGTTCATTTACAAACAGACTGCACAGGAACATGTACATAGGTTCATGTAAGCTCCTGTTCATACAGATAACCACGATCAGCAAAAGGTTAGCACTGACAATTAAAACATTTAAAGACAAAATAATCAGGAAATACAAGTATTTAAAAACTGCAGTGTCAAAGTAGGCAGCAAGGGTGAAATATGCAGATGTTGTTGTGTTTATCATGATTTGTAAGTTTCCTCAGCAATACAGATCCACCAGTTATACTGACATTAAGTCATGTTTTCCAGCCAAATGTTGATCAAACCTACATTACTATTTTTTAAACTCTAGTGGAGTTTTCTTCTAGATATGCCACATATTTATAATTCCATTTGATGGATTTGCTGGTTGAATATGTTTTGCTCATGTTAAATCAGCTGCAATAGCACATATTAGTCAGTCTACTAACAACTACTACAGGTGGAATAAAAGCAAAACAGTTAATGCCCCTGCATAAATCCTACCATGCATCTCCTGTTCTGTTGTAGCCACAGTGTGAGTTCCCCCCAACTGAGCTGAAACTCTGCCTCTGTGTCTTTTGAACCTTTTTAAGTCAGGAACCACCCACAGCAACAGTCTGACCTCCTTTTCAGTAGGACTTCTTGTTATTGATTTCTAATTTTTCAAGAAGTTTCAGACTACTTACTGTTATCAATTCTTAAAAAAAAGAGTTATGTCAGTTTAAACAAACACTTATGAACTCTTCCTGTCTCATCCAGGTTTGGTTGAGGTGTCTCTCAGAACCCAACCTTATTATATTACTGGCAGATCATGACGTTGTCCGTTTTTGTACAGTAGCCAGAGAAAGTCTTTCAGATAAGTGTATTGATTTGACTGTTTTGCATGCTGTCAACATCACTTGTAGTTTGTGTGGCAGATCTTTTATTTGAAGGCTTTCATGTTTTGCATGAGACTAGAACTATAACCCACCTTATTTTGTTTTCCGTAATTGTAATGGAGTGGAAAGGACTCAATTGTAATGAAGCATAAGTAATCTGTAGTTTTTAAATTGCTTTGTGAATTTCTCTAAATGTTAAAGCTCAAAAAATATCTCACATTGGGGCAAAACATGTTTTTTTTTAATTTCAAGACTCTAACTGACATTAAAGTAAGCCAAGTAAAATGCCAACAGAAAGACTCTATTCTCTAATAGTTTATATCCATGTGAATCTCAATCAGAAGGCATGATTGAGCCAATGGCCCAATGAGAACAACTTTTTCTTGTCAGAAATGTGGTCACAGCTCTCAGTCCAGTTATACAAGAACAACATGACTCGATAGCAATGACACCTGTGCCCCATGATCCTTAAGCACTCTCCCACTGGATAGATAAACTTCCATGACATCTCTAATATCTTGACCAAAGTAAACAGCCGTGCAAAAACTCAGAAGGACTCACTAGTAAAACTTATACCAGGGTGCTGAAAAGCAAGAACAATGCAGATGTTGTCTAAGTGCTGCATTGTAGGCAACTAAACTTGTTACAGTTGGTTGAAGATATTTCACCTCTCATCCAAGAGGCTTCTTCACTTCTAACTGACTGGAGGAGTCGCAGGCTTTTAAACTCTGTGTGGGAGTGTCCTTACAGAGTCTTTAATGACACGTGTGAGCTCTGAGTTTCAGAGTCGTTGGGATTACTTGTGGGTCGTTGACCCAGCCGGCCTTCATGTGGGTTTTAAGGCTAGTTGAGCCCAGGTGTGGATGGTTGTTGAGCTGCCTGCGGAGGGAACTGAGCACTGCATTGTAGGTGGTGATAAGTAATGTCACAGGCCACCTCTTCCGTTCAAAGACAGTTGCCTACAATACAACGCTGACCTGGATGACTGAGATCCACCGCAGGTACACACAGTCCTTTCATGACAATCAAAAGTCCTCCACCATTGCCTCTCTGAACTCAGCGTACTCTCACAAACAAGGTTTTTGCTTTGTTGACCACAAATAATGTTTCAAGAGTTCTGTGGGATAACCAAGTCGCACATGACTGCAAGTTCTTCCACTGCTGCTGTTCAGCAATTGCTTTTCTTAGTTGCTGCTACAAGAGGGACCATAGACCTTCTAGTCACAACTTTGAGAAGCCAAGCCTGCACTGGAGGCTTCGAGCATAGTCCACTTGGATTCCTTCAAAGGTGGTCACTGAAGATGTTGTGAACAGAGGCCTCAGCCAGATGTTCTTAATAAACCCTCAGTATTCATTTGGATTTATAACATCTGTCCAGAACCCTCGCCTTCCTCATGATGCAACTCAACACCAGGTAGCGATCTAGTCTACATTGCCCTGTTACCAGAAACACTTATTAATGCCAACAGGGAGGTTATTACAGAGTAAGGGTGCATGCAGCCTGATGACTTCTGTTTACCTCCGGGACACAACATAGGATGAGATCTAAGGGTTAAGTACTACAGGCATTAATATTCAGAAGTACCTTGAGCTGACATGGATAGAGAGCCAATGAAGTGAAGCTTAAATTGTTGCAATATGGTCACATTTTATAGTTTTAGTTTAATATTAAAAGCAAAACATTACACACAGTAGAACTAACCAGCAACGTGTAAGTCCAACACTAAGACCATTCACACCCCCTTTAAGCTACTCCCATCAGCCAGATGTTCCAGAGCACCTCTGGTCAGAGATGCAACTTGCAATATCCATTTTAAACAACCCTTCAATACATCAAGCCTGGTTCCTCAGCCACTCCTCACAAGATTGTCCAGTTTTCCAACATAGCACTAACCCTACAAATTAACACTACTTCTGCAATTCCTCATGTTGCTTTTATTAAATTTACATTTACATAGAGGGCATTTTGCAGACGCTTTTGTCCAAAGCGACTTACAATAAGCACATTTGTCACAAGAGAGAAACCACGACATCACCATTGATGGAGCAAAATAAATGTAGAAACAATTGTCAAGCCCTCATCCAAGGAACATAACTGCTATTTCTCAAAGATTCATAAGTGCATAAGTGCTGTGATGTGCTAACGATACGAACATAAAAGTGTAACAATTTGTTTTTTGTTTTGTGTTTTTTGGGGGGCAGTCATGGTATGCGGGGTCAAAGGTGAAGTCTGAACAAATGAGTCTTGAGTCTTTTGCGGAAGATGGAGAGTGACTCTGCTGTCCTGACATTGGTCTGGAGTTTGTTCCACCACTGAGGTGCCAAAACAGACAGAGTTGTGACTTTGCTGAGCGACCTTTAGTTGCTCTCAGCGATGGCGATACCAGCCGGCCAGCTGATGTCGTGGAGCGAATTGCTCTAGCTGGGGCGTGTGGTCTGACCAGTGTTTGGAGGTAGAAGGGTGCAGTTTCGTTGACGGCCTTGAAGGCCAGTACCATTGTCTTGAATCGGATGCGGGCCGCAACAGGAAGCCAGTGATATTAAATCCTCCATGGTCTACCACTCTTCTCTGTTCACTCAGCACACAGTCTCCCAGCCATTCACTTGCCTCCATAATTTCCATTTCCACCAGTAAAGCTGAATTTAAACTTTTACGAACGCATGTCAGATAATTAACTGAGTATAACTTAAGTGATATGCTTAAGTGTGCTCAATTAAGCATATACACATACCTTTAACCGTAAATCTGATACTATTCACATTCAGTGAACTCATACAGACAACCTTACTGTGGATTCTATTGTGTCTTCTTGGCACAGCAGTCTTTTCAGATATTTTAATCATTTTAGAAGCTGAGGATTTGTTTTAGAATTCACTCATTTGTAGCTTACACGCAAATCAATATTTTCTCTAAAGGTCTTTACAAACTGTGACACACATGACAGCCTCCATCCTTAAACACTCGATTCAGATATGAAAAACTCTACAAAAGCCCTTAACAGGAAAGACTTAAATCCTCAACTAGAGCAACAGTGGTGGGATCATTCTGGACAGACCTGCAATGCAAAAGGTGTCGTCTTTAGACAGCTGGACCAGAAGGACAATTACTCTCTGGAAAAAAAAACGCCTGATAATGTTTGAGAAATAAAATACGAACATAATATTGAGTAAAATTAACTGTTATAAGTTAAAGCGATCCTCAAGGCAGATTGTAAAAAGTCACATTTTACCAAACACAATATTTTTACAGGTAATGCGGATTTTTGTTAGATTCAGTCCGTAGAGTACAGGATTGAAGAGCGGTTGACATGTCAGCCAGTATAATGATAAAAAGATGCGTAACATATGAGGTACATGCTTCATATTAAACCTGTTTTGTACAATTTCAAAGAAACACCCACAAGAAAAGTTGATCAAAGAAGCGAGGTGAGGTGTGCAGGTACTGAGAGCTTTCTGTCTCGTCTGTTTAGAGCCAAACAAACAAACTTTAAGAATCTTTAAATATGTGTAAAATATTGCAAGAACAATAACAACTAATGTAACAGTGTAAACTATTCCATAGACATTATTTACTGTTGTGTCAGAGCAGGCCAGTTTGACAATAGAGTAGTTGTCACAGTACACTTTGTTAATGGTGTTCCCACACAGCTGTAAAGAGGCACTTAATGATATCAAAATAAAAATAGCGAGAAATGGGTATAACCATGTTAGAGCAATAAGAATGACAACCCTGTTTGATGTCATATGTGTGTTATACTGCAGAGGACAGCAGATAGCAAGATATCTGTCGTAAGACATGACGGCTATAGTGTAAAACTGTATGTTGACATATGTATACAAAACAAAAATCTGCAGGAAACAAAATGAAGCAGAAACAGTGTGATTGTCAAAGAGAATCTGAGTCAGAAGGAACGGAAACAACCCTGAACTACCATACAGTTCATTTACAAACAGACTGCACAGGAACATGTACATAGGTTCATGTAAGCTCCTGTTCATACAGATAACCATGATGAGCAAAATATTACAACAAATTATTGAACAATATATGGACATGATGATAATGAAATATAAGTATCTTAAAAGCCTGGTGTCAGTGTAGGCACTGAGTGTGAAATATGAAACCTGTGTAGAGTTTATCATGATCCTCCTTTTGGTTTACAACACGATAAAATGTAGCACAACACAAAACATTTGCAACAATTATTGCACATTTATGCATGGATCGAAAAGTAAAAATTATTAATTTAAAATTAAACCTGTAGCATAAAAAGAAAAACAGTGTTCAGTCAAATCAATATAATATAAAATCATAACTATTGAATAACATGGTAAAGAACAGCAATTATGACAGTGTATGACTCACACAGAGGCCTTCCTTACTGAGCTGAACGTCTGCTTCTGCTTCTCTTAAACCAGTCAGCAGGGTGGACATCCACAACAGTCTGACATCATTACAGAGCACAATCAGCGTTCATGATACAATGATGAAGAGTTATCTATTTTTCTTTGGTAAAGATGTCTAAGTCTATACAAATGTCAACAAACAGGAACTGATTATTTGTCATTTCCGCTTATGGACTGATTCTTGTTTACCACCTCTTTATAAAGGCTGCGCAGGTTAAATTAGAACTGCCTCATCAAAATGTAATAATTCTCAATAATCCATCAGTTACAGGTCCAGGTCTGAATAAGATAGCGTCTGGGTCTGGACCAGGTGCCTGTGCTATGAAGCAGTCACACAAAACTGGATGTCAACGTGAGAAGTTGACCCTGGTTTTCAACATTTAGTCAAGAGCGCATTCACATAAAATTAATTATTATTATTTCATTTTTCTTTGAAAGTCAAATATTTCCAACCTTTGTTAATTATGCTAATTTGGTGTCAGTCATATAGTTTGTGTCACCTGGTGGGAATGACAAGATTTTGCTTTGACTTTATACTATAGATTATGCTAATGTAAAGTGCCACCTGTCTACCCTGTGACAAACTGCTGGCCTATCCAGAGTACCCTCCTCCTTGGCCATGTGTGCTGAACAATATCAGCAGTTACAGATTAAGGAGAACAGAGTGGAGGATAGCTAGATAATCTAATAATGACAAAAAAACATTCCTTTTTATTTATTCATATTCCTACTTAACCATCTTTAATTTATACGTTTTTGCAAACTAGCAGCTGTTCAACTAAGTTTTCTTTTTGTCTGACATTAGAAACATGAGAATCAATCAGCGAGACCTTTTATATTGACGTCACACTGTTGCTGTGGGTCTGTTGAAAAGAAAGTCAGCAAACTCTCCACTCCATTAGGAGATACTAACAGTGTGACTGCTGCAGGACAACAAGTGACAACTCAAGCACAGACAATATCATGGATGTTTTAGTAAGTTAAACTTGAAGATTTTAGTTAACTTTTAAAAAGAAATGGTACATTTAGGGATATTTGCTGAAACTGTTTCTATGACAATTATATTAAGTCTATTCAGTGTCACTTCAATGACTTATGTTCATGTGTGGTCGATGTTTAAGTCCAATTTTAAGTTGATGACATTTCTAAAAGTCTGTAACAACAACATTAATTTGGTGTGCTTGGTAGAATTCTGGTGAGTCAGGATCATGATAAACTCTACACAGATTTCATATTTCACTCTTAGTGCCTATTTTGACACTGGACCATTTAAATACATGTATTTTGTGATTATTTTGTCTTTATATATTTTGATTGTCAGTGCCAACCTTCTGCTCATCGTGGTTATCTGTATGAACAGGAGCTTACATGAACCTATGTACATGTTCCTGTGCAGTCTGTTTGTAAATGAACTGTATGGTAGTTCAGGGTTGTTTCCGTTCCTTCTGACTCAGATTCTCTCTGACATTCACACTGTTTCTGCTTCATTTTGTTTCCTGCAGATATTTTGTGTACACTCTTATGGAGCTGTTGAATATTTCAACTTAGCCGTCATGTCTTATGACAGATATCTTGCTATCTGTTATCCTTTACAATATAACACACGCATGACATTTAACAAGATTGCCATGCTTATTGCTTTAACGTGGTTATATCCTTGTTTTGCAATGGTTGTTTTGCTGTCTTTGAGTACCCCTTTACAGTTATGTGGAAACATCATCAACAAAGTTTACTGTGCTACCCACTCTGTTGTTAAATTGTCCTGCTCTGACACCAGTTTAATCAACATATATGGACTCATTGCCACTTTTGGTACAATCCTTGGCGCTTTGCTTTTAATTCTGTACACGTACATGAGGATCCTTAAAGTGTGTTTCTCCGGCTCCAAACAGACGAGACAGAAAGCCGTCAGTACCTGCACACCTCACCTCGCTTCTCTGCTCAACTTCTCTTTTGGGGCTAGCTTTGAAATATTACAGAGTAGGTTTGATATGAACACTCTACCCAATATGTTGAGAATATTTTTATCTTTATATTTTCTTACATGTCAGCCACTTTTTAATCCTCTAATGTATGGCCTGAAAATGTCCAAAATCCGTCTTACTTGTAAAAGTCTGTTATTGAAAGCAGACTATTAATATGTCATCCAAGAGGTTTTCTTATCTCCATAACTTCAATTAGACTTTTGTCTAATGTACATCACTGTACTGTTTTATAATTTGACAATAACATTGTCAATAACAAAAGCTTTTCCAGCTATTTTTACCTCTGTGAAACAGGAACATAATGTCTCCTGTTACAGCTGGTATTTACTAGCAGACAGGAAATCAAACTTACAATGACAACTATATAACCATATTTATATTGAATAACATTATGTATGTAACACACAACTACAAATAAATATCTATATCTATGTTTACAAGTCAGACTACGAGGCCTTCAGATTTGCACAACTAAAATGATTTTTCTCTGCACGTATTTGCATAAAAATTGCACTTATCACTATGATGCTACTTTTGGATACATAAATCATGTATAGTGTACAAAACTTTAGAATTTCATTTTATTTATTTATTTTTTCAAACTTACATTGAGTTCACTTGCTGATATGTTTCCTCCCTCAAGTCCGTTTTTCATGAGTTGCTTTAAGATATGAATTTATAAAGATCTGAAATGAAGATCTTTCCTTGTATATGATGACCAAACAGAAAACAACAAATTTGACAAGTCAGTGCCATATGACAAGCGTAAAGTTAACTAGAATGACAGACTTGTTTCAATGATTTTAATCAAAATAAATTAATAAAGTAATGAAGTTTTGTATGTAGGCTGGGGTTTGAATCCTCATCTCACCCTAAAAAAACACCCAAAGATCCAAACTAGACTGCACTTTGTAAACTTGATTTCCATATTGATACAACATATGACATAATTTGGGATCCTAATAGACAAAATGTTGTGTATGGAAATAAAGTCAGGGAGCTGAAGTGAAGGACTCTGCTTTGGAGATGTTCTTTGGCTTTAACTTTTCTCGTGGGCCAACAGGACATGGTGTTCATGCTCAGTTGGCAGGATGAGGGGTTTGGCAGGTCCATCATAGTGGATGCTTCAGGGATTATCCGTCAATTTCTATATGTAGAGGGTTTTTTTGTGTAGGTCGGACGCCATGGACAAACCAGAGAGAACCTTCCATTCAATGTCACTCCAAATAGCACATGTTCTCCCAGCTCCTATCCATACTCTCCCCACTAGTCCAGCTGTTTTATAATTTCACATAGCTTAGCATGCTTGTCCTCCTCTTCCTCCACCCGAACTGCCATCTGCAGTGCTTATGATGGTGTTTCTTCTGCTTTTCCTGGTGGTTAAACTCAGGAAAAATCTGATTGTATATCCGTCTGTCCTAGAGGCAGGACCGTTCCTTGGTTACATTTTGGCAGGTCTGACACATATCAGAGGTGTACAGCTGGTACTTGTGGTGAGACCCAACAGGTCCTCCAAGTTCCATCCGCCTTCACAGGCTTACCATTCTGTATCAATGGATATTCTCATTGATGCTCTGACTTGAGCCTGCTGGATGCTATTTGGGAAGATGGCATCACATTTAGATTGTTCCACAAACTCAATCAAGAGTTGTCAATGTTCTTGTGTGCATGGATAATATATATTTTTACTTACTTATTTTCATTATTATCAGTAGACTGCACCAACACTTCCTTTAGGGTTATGATGAGATGTTTGACATTCTGTGGACAATAGCTAAACAGTACCAACCAGTGGGACCTTTCAAACTGGTGCTGTAGTTGTCCTGTCTTTAAGTTTAAAAGAAGTCAGAGCAGAGTATCAGCTCAGTTGTGAGGGACTCACAGTAGGACTACAGCAGGATGACAGGTGAACACGCAAATTCACACTTTGTTACAGACAAATTTTAACCAAATCATTATTGTGACTTTAAAAGGAAAATGCTTCAATTAGGGATGGTGTTTTTTACAGATGTGTCTGTGATAATCAATGTGTTTATCGGCATTACATCAACTTATGTTCATATGTGCTTTATGTTAAGGTCAACTTTGTGTCCAACAAATCCAAGTTTACAGTTATAAAAGTGAATACAATTATTGCTTCGTATGTCCAATATAACTGTTGTGAACCTACAGGAGGATCATGATGAATTCAACACAGGTTTCATATTTCATTCTTGCTGCTTACTTTGACACTGAAACTTTGAAATACTTCTATTTTATGATTGTCATGTGTTTATATATTTTTATTGTCAGTGCAAATCTGTTGCTCATCGTGGTTATCTGTATGAACAGGAGCTTACATGAACCTATGTACATGTTCCTGTGCAGTCTGTTTGTAAATGAACTGTATGGTAGTTCAGGGTTGTTTCCGTTCCTTTTGACTCAGATTCTCTCTGATATTCACACTGTTTCTGCTTCATTTTGTTTCCTGCAGATTTATTGCGTGCACACTTATGGAGCTGTTGAATACTTAAACTTGGCCATCATGTCTTACGACAGATATCTTGCTATCTGTTATCCTCTGCAATATAACACATGTATGACATCTAACAAGATTGCCATGCTTATTGCTTTAACATGGTTATATCCTTTGCTTGCCTGCATTGTGATAATATATTTGAATTCCCATTCACAGCTTTGTGGGAACGTCATTCTTAAAGTTTACTGTGATAGTCATTCTGTTGTCAAGCTGGCGTGTTCAGATGCCCATGTGGTTAATATATATGGACTCCTTGCATCTTTTGGCACAATCTTTGGGGCTTTAATTTTTATTATTTACACATACATTAAGATTCTTCTAGTTTGTTTCTCTGGCTCTAAACAGACGAGACAGAAAGCCATCAGTACCTGCACACCTCACCTTGCATCCCTCTTTAACTTTTCTATTGGGGCTAGCTTTGAGTTATTACAGAGCAGGTTTAACATGAAAGGTTTACCCACTATGTTGCGAATTTTTCTATCATTATATTTTCTTACATGCCAGCCACTTTTTAACCCTGTAATGTATGGGCTGAAAATGTCCAAAATCCGTGTCATGAGTAAAAATCTCATGTCAAATGTCAGTTAACGGAATGTTTTTTCATAGACATTTGTCTAAGCATTGCTGCAATCTGACCTTTGAAGTATTCTATTGTAGATTGTGCATTTGTTCTATTTTGACAAATAAATCAAATTAATCCAAGTATTTGACCTGTTTTGCTTGTAGAGCCACAATCAACCAAAATACTATCAATAAATCTGTACAACACATTTATTAATTGGAGCATGCACCAGGTTGGGTCTGACTGAGACATAAGCTGATGGTAGAGTTAGGTTTTCATATCTAATTATTTTCTGAATACTATAAAAAGGTTTCGTGCCTATGTCGAACGTGACATTACCTCAACAGGGCTTTGGAGCATTTAAAAATGTTTTCAGTTCAGTTTCAAAAATTTCAGTTTCAGTATTTATTTATCTATTTACAACCTCTTCAGCCCTTTTCTTCCGCTGTTAAAGACGTCTTAGATCAAACATATGCAAACAAGTTTACATTGTTACATAAAGTACACTCCTGTTCAAAAACAGTTGCTGTGTAAGACAGAATGTGATAATTTGCTTGTCCTTTGTGAAAAACAGTCAATTAAAACAGTACGAGGACAATATCATACAAAGACTGGTAACGCTGTGGAATGCTCAAAAAACATTTGTTTGAAAGATTCAACAGGTAAAAAGGTTCATCAGTAACCGTTGACAGTATCATTGAAGGGCTCAGTTGTTCAAAAGCAAAGAAGAGGGGAGAGTTTAAGTTTACGTTCCTCACACAAACACAGACACCTTGAGCTCTTTGACATTTTCCTCGGGCCATTTTTGAGCAGTTTTTGTGGTGGCACTCTGCAGATTGTCCTGCTGGTGGGGAACTTCGGCTGCAAAAGTAAGTGGGATTTTAGTGCGTGCTAAAGTGCATTCTGATGAACATCCAGATACAAGGTTTCCAAGCAGAACATTGCATTGTTAGTCCTGTTGTGGCTGCTTGTATGTATATTATTCCTATGTGGCACCAAAATCAGTTGGCAGGATCAGTTGGCTAATCCAGTTTTAGCAGCAGCTGTATTAACAGCAGTCACTCAGGCCTGTGAGGAGAGACAGAGCGCCTGGGTATCTGTGGCTACAGCCGTGTGATGGGATAATGTTCCTAAATCTCTCTCACAGTGTCCATCACCTAAAAGTTACACTTTATTTCAAATGAATGATGCTGGAGTTACAACAATCATACGCCCTCTGCCTCAAAATAAAAATAGAATAAAACTACATCGCATCAGAGGTCTTTTCAGTCTCTCAATACCTCCTCTTGTTGTTGAAACCACACAGCCATCATCATACACATGTGTAGGTGCTCAGTGGTGAGCTGGGAATTATATTCTAGTTTAATTAAGTTCATAGTGGAGAAAGCTGACTTTATTTTCTGTGCTCTTAATTTGATTTGATCGGGCTAACGGGGAAAGTTGTGAGTATTCTGCATTTGTTGTTCACTTTCCTCTTTTAAGAGCACGCCATGTGAAATACATCTCGTCAGACCCAGTTATTGTCTCTCGTCAGCCACTGCTTCACTGAATGCAATATGATACGATGTGATATGATACAACACATGAAAATGGTCTGTGAGCCAGTAAACCACTGCCGTAAAGGCTAGAAAAGCTGCACCCAATAAAAAGAAGTACTTTTGTCAAAATTCAATTAGTCAAAATTAAGTAATCCTCAAAGATTTGTTAGTTATATCTCCAGATAGGACGGTGTCTGAGTCCAGACACAGGCAATTTATCTATTATTGACCTTTGGCTTAGCTCAGAGAACCCTCAGCTTTCAGCCAAAGGCAGTGTACTTCTTGCAGCTTGTGTGTGTGTGGTGTTCAGTGGATGATGTACTGAGGGAATACACTCAGTGATGTAATATAGATTTGTAATTTTTCATTTAATTTGCTATGCGTGGGTCAAGGTGAAGTCTGAACAAATGAGTCTTGAGTCTTTTGCAGAAGATGGAAAGTGAATGTGCTGTACTGACATTGTTAGGGAGTTCGTTCCACCACTGAGGTGCCAAAACAGAGAATAGTCACGACTTTGCTGAGGGGTTCCATTCGACCAGTTCACGTAGATGAGCCGTTGACAGCCTTGAAGACCAGCACCATCATCTGGAATCGGATGCGGGCCGCAACAGGAAGCCAGTGGAGGTCACAGAGGAGGGGGGTCACACGGGACAATTTGGGAAGATTGTCTGGATACGCTGCACAATTTTGTTGCAGAGGCTGGGAGTCCAGCCAAGAGGGAGATGCAGTAGTCCAGGCAGGAAATGACCATCGCTTGGACCAGGAGTTGCGCTGCGTCTTTTGTGAGGAAAGGCCGGATCCTGCAGATGTTGTAGAGGGCAAATCTGCAGGATCGGGCCACAGCAGTGATGTTGGGGTTGAAGGACAGTCTGTCGTTGAGGTTCCTCGCCACCGATGAAGGCGATACCATGACATCTTCGATAGTGACTGACAGTTCCATGCGAGAGCAGTCTTTCCCCGGGATGAAGAGGAGTTCAGTTTTACTAAGGTTGAGTTTGAGGTGATGCGCAGCTGTCCAAGTGAAGATGTCTGCCAAACATTCCGAAATGCACGTTTCATCTTGGCTGTTGGAGGAGGATGGGGGAAAAGACAGGAAAAGTTGGGTGTCGTCTGCATAGCAGTGGTAAGAGAATCCATGTGATGTGATTGCAGAGCCTAGTGATCTAGTGTATAGTGAAAACAGAAGCAGTCCTAATACTGAGCCTTGAGAGACACCAGTTTCAAGAGAGCAGGGTTTGGACAAGGAGCTGTTCCATGTGACCTGAAAGGTGCGATTTGTTAGATATGATGTGAACTAGTTTAGAGCAGAATCAGCAATGACTGTGTCAAACGCAGAAGATAAGTCAAGGAGAATGAGGACTGATGAGTTGGACGGGCCCTGGCAGCACCATGTGACTCAGTCACCGTTAGGAGGGCTGTCTCAGAAATTAGAGATACAGTTCCGTAGTTTTGGATGTCCGTTGAGTCTAGGGTGGGTTTCTTTCAGTGTGGCTTTACTGTGGCTGTCTTGAAAGGAGCTGGAGTAATGCCTGAAGTGAGGGAGGAGTTGATCAGAGAGGTGAAGAATGGCAGGATGTCATGAGAGATGTCTTGGAGAAGGGAAGAGGAAATTGGGTCCAGGCAACAGGTGGTGACACGGTTAGACATCCCTAGTGTGTGAACATCTTCAGAAGAGAGAGGGCTGAAGCAGGTAAGGCCAACGGAGGTGATGGTTGGGGAAGGTGTTTTCTGAATGGGCATAGGAGTAAATGAGGAACTGATGTCTTTCACTTTCTTGGTAAAGTAAGTTGCAAAGTCATCAGGAGTGAGGAAGGAAGGAGGGGGAGGGGTAGGAGGGATGGAGACAAGAGAATAAGGAGAATAGTTCCCAGGGGTTGGAGGCGGAGGAGTTGAACCTTGGGTCAGTTTGACAACTGCCAAATTGCGATGGCTAGACGACTGGGTCAAGCATCTCCAAAGCTGCAGCTCTTGTGGGGTGTTCCTGGTCTGCAGTGATCAGTACCTGTCAAAAGTGGTCCAAAGAAGAAACAGTGGTGAACCAGCGACAGGGTCATGGGCGGCCAAGGTTCATTGATGCAAGTGGGGAGAGAGGGCTGGCCCGTGTGGTCTGATCTAACAGACGAGCTACTGTTGTTCAAATTGCTGAAGAAGTTAAGCTGGTTCTGATAGAAAGGTGCAAGGCAGTTTGTTGCGTATGGGGCTGCATAGCCCATGCTGACCCCTGTCCACCGCCGAAAGTGGGGGCACAAAAACGATGGGCACGTGAGCATCAGAACTTGACCATGGAGCAATGGAAGTAGGAGGAAAGGTCTGGGGAATCATGTTTTCTTTTACATCACATGGATGGGCAGGTGCATGTGTGTTGCTTACCTGGAGAATACATGATACCAGGATGCACTATGGGACGAAGCCAAGCCGACGGAGGCAGTTTGATTTGGGCAATGTTCTGCTGGGAAACCTCGGGTCCTGCCATCCATGTGGATGTTACTTTGACACATACCACCTACATAAGCATTGGTGCAGACCATGTGCACCTTTTCATGGAAACAGTAAACCCTGATGGCTGTGGCCAGAAAGAGTTCTTTAGTCTGGTAGTCTTACACTAGTAGTTTAACACATGTGTACCTCCAGCCTGAAGGTAGAAGTGTGAACAGACCAGACCATGAGTGGGTGGGGTCTTTGAGGATGGAGGCAGCTATCCTGTGGACTCTGTGGTGGTAGATGCTCTGCAGAGAGGGCAGTGGAGTCCTGGTGATCTTCTCAGCAGTCTTTACCCCTCTCTGCAGGCGTAGGCGGTCCATAGCAAAAGTGCTGCCGTACCAGACGGTGATACAGCTGGTCAAGATGCTCTTAACAATGCAGCTGTAGAAGTTGCTGAGGATCTCAGGCAGCATGCCACACTTCCTCAGCCTCCTCAGAACATACAGCCGCTGCTGGACCTCTTTAGCAGCTGTGCGGTGTTGAGTGACCAAGTGAGGTCATCTCTGATGTGGATGCCCCGGGTATCTGAAGCTGCTCACTCTCTCTACTTCAAGCTCCCAGATGTACAGTGGCCACTGAGGTCTCCTCTTCTTCTCCTCATGCCCACTATCACCTCCTTCATCTTGTCAGTGTTGAGGATGAGGTTGTTGTCCTCACACAATGACGCCTGACTGGCCACCTCCCTCCTGTAGGCCGCTTCGTTCCCACCAGAGATGCAATCTATCACTGCGGTGTCATCCACAAACTTTAGGATGGTGTTGTCTTTGTGGGAGGCAACACAGTCGTAGGTGAACAGGGTGTAGAGGATGGGGCTGAGGACACATCTCTGTGGAGTGCCAAGATTTGTAATAATGCTGGCTGAAGTCCTGTTACCAATCCTGACAGACTGGGGCCTGCCAGTCAGAAAGTCTAGTAGCCAGTCACAGATGGTTGGGTGCAGACAAAGCGTAGACAGTTTGTCATTGAGTCTGTGGGGGATGACTGTGTTGAAGGCGGAGCTGTAGCCCACAAAGAGCGTCCTGATGTAGGAGTCTTTATTTTCCAGGTGGGAGAGGGAAAAGTGGAAAACAGCAGCAATAGTGTCTGAGGTGGACCTGTTGGGCCGGTAGGCGTATTGAAGGGGGTCCAGGGTGTCTGGTATGCTGCTCTGAATGTGGGTCAGCACACACTCTCAAAACACTTCATAATGATTGGAGTGAGTGCTACTGGCCTGTAATCATTAAGGCAGGTGGGTGGGCTCTTCTTGGGGAGGGGGACAATGGTTGTGGTCTTGAAGCAGGAGAGAACGGTGCTGTGGCGGAGGGAAAGGTTGAAGATGGAGGTGAGAACATTAGCCTGCTTGTTAGCGCATGCTCTGAGAGCCCGCCCAGGGATGTTGTCAGGTTCAGCTACCTTGGGAGGGTTGATGTTCCTCAGGACTTTGTGTACCTGGCCTGATGAGATGTTTGGTGGGGGGTAGGGGGGAGGACGGGGCGCGGGGGGAGGACATGACATTGTCTGAAAGCCAGGTCTCGGTGAAGATTAGAGTACAGCACTCTCTTATTTCCACTGTGTTGTAATCCTGGCTCTTAGCTCATCCAGCTTGTTTTCCAGAGACCACACGTTCGCTAGCAAGAGGCTGGGTAGCGGTGGTTGGCTAGCATGAGCTTTCAGTCTACTATGGAGCCCTCCCCTCTTGCCCCGCTTGCATCGCTGTCTCTGACACGCTCTCTCCTGGGGTCAGCTAGCTCACTTGAGCTCAGTGCTTTGGGGCCTTTCTAGGGGTTGTGGTGGTGGCCGCTGGGGTGGTTAATGTGTTGTAGCTCCAGTGGGATAGAGCCAGTAAAATCATTTGATTAAAAAATTGAATTGTGATTAATCGCCAATTAATTGGACAATTTCTATCTGTTCCAAATGACCCTTAACAGGATATTTGTATTTTTTAATACTCTCATCAACATCGGAGTGGACAAATATACTTTACACAAATGACGTTTATTATTCTTGTAACATTTCAGAACAAGAGATACTGTCCAGAATATTCTCCAGAATAACCTCAAAGGTACTGCTCGCTTAAAAAAATATGGTGAAAGCAACATGACTGTAGCCCAACAAGCAACAACAGTTATGCAATGTTAAGCCTGCAAGCTGTAGCCACACATTAAGCGACCACAGTTGAAAGTTTTACTCATGAAGAGTTGTCCAGGCATCTGTTTCAAACTATCAGCGTGGACTGAGGGTATGGATTCATAACGAAAGCAAATGCTAAAAACTTAGTTCTTGTGGAGAAACCATCTGGCTGCATTGAAGCTGAACTTGTCATTCAAAGGAATTTTGTTGTTATCTATTTCTGCTCAAGGAGGTTTGTTTATGCCGCCATCGCTTTCTGATATCGCAAACTACGGGCAGGCAAAGGCTCATAACGTGCTTGTGTTAATTATGCTTCAAAAACACCATTTAAAACCTCAGTTCTGGCCTGATTCATCGGTTCCTTTACGACTTCTGATGTGTGTTTGGTTCATTGTCCTTAGAATTTGGAGATATCCTCCTTCTTTATTATTCCATTTACTTTCTTTAGAGCAGCAGATCCACTGGCAGCAGAACCGCTGCACCATGCTTGGGCCATGCTAAAGAGCAAATTTGTGTTGCACTAAATTGATCACAGAAACATGAGAGCTGTAAAAATCAACTGAAGACTGACACGTTGAATATTTTCTTTATGATTGGATAAAAACCTCTGACCACAACTGTTTATAACATATGGGTTATGAAAGCAGGCACAGCAGTTGCAGGTTCCTGACTAAGGTGTTGTTGCTGAAACGTACACTAATCTGTGGCTGTGAATACCAGATGTGTTGGCTATGATGTCATAATGTTGGAATGACTAGTCAGACATTTCCTTGATGTGAAAAACAATTTATATAAATAAAGACTTTTCACAAGTCACGAGTCCAATGAAAGTTTCAAGTCTTTTGACGACAAGTCTCAAGTCACTTTGTGTGACTCAAGTCTGCCTCGAATCTGAGTACTAAGCTTGAGTCCCCATCGGTGTTGGAAAAATTACTAAATTAGGTATGACTAAATTATCTCTTTAAATATAACACAATACATGGTTAAAATAATACAACGGTACATTAACTTTAAAGAAAATAGGCAAATCAGTAGGCTACTAACAGCCTACATTTGTAAAGAGATTTTTACATATGACAGAGATTTTAGACAGTTTGAGCCCATACATTACAGGGTTGAAGAGCGGAGGACATGTAAGAAAGTACAAAGATAAAAATATTCTCAACATATTAGGAACACTGTTCATATCAAACCTGCTCTGTAATATTTCAAAACAAGCCCCAAAAGAGAAGTTGAGCAGAGAAGCGAGGTGAGGTGTGCAGGTACTGACGGCTTTCTGTCTCGTCTGTTTGGAGCCAGAAAAACAAACTTTAAGGATCCTCATGTACGTGTAGAGAATTAAAGTTAGAGGTCCAAAGACTGAGAGGGCCGTAATGACGAGTCCATAGATGTTACTGACTGTGGTGTCATAGCAGGCCAGTTTCACAACAGAGTGATAGTCACAGTAGACTTTTTTAATAATGTCTCCACACAGTTGTGATGGAATAATTAAAGGCATTGTAAAAAAATTCACAAGAAATACGAGTAACCATGTTAAAGCAATAAGGATGGCAACTTTGTTGTATGACATACGAGTTTTATATTGTAGAGGACAGCAGATAGCAAGATATCTGTCGTAAGACATGACGGTTAAGTTTAAAAGTTCTATAGTTCCATAAGAATACACACAAAATATCTGCAGGAAACAAAATAAAGCAGAAACAGTGTGAATGTCAGAGAGAATCTGAGTCAGAAGGAACGGAAACAACCCTGAACTACCATACAGTTCATTTACAAACAGACTGCACAGGAACATGTACATAGGTTCATGTAAGCTCCTGTTCATACAGATAACCACGATGAGCAGAAGGTTGGAACAAATGATTGAAATATATAAAGACAAAACAATCATGAAATATAAGTATTTATACAGCCCGGTGTCAAAGTAGGCACTAAATGTGAAAAATGAAACCTGTGTTGAGTTCACCATGATCCTCCGTCTGGTTCACATTTACACAAAGTAATAATTAGTCATTAGTAATTATTAGTAATAATAATGTCACATATTAAACTGGGTTTAGCTGCACTTTGTGCAAAACAAGCAGATGTCAACACAATAGCATGAAACAGATTAATCATAATGGATATCATTATGTTAAACAACCCCAAACAGATCATTTCCTTTACAAAGTCTGTTCAATGCTGAGTTCAAAATGACAAAAACTTTGAAACCTTGTGTGAATTTGAATGTCCACCAGTTGTCCTGCTGCAGTCGTACTGAGTCCCTCCAAACTGAGCTGAACTCTGCTTTAAAACTTTGAATGCAGAGGAAACCTACAGCAGCAGTGTGACCTCATCATAAAAGACTGAGGTTATTGATACTCATGTTTAATTAACTTCAATAAAAAAACAAATCATGAAGAACACCTGCTTTTATTTTTTATATAAAAGAAATGGGAATGGTTTACTCCTACATCATAACAAACCATTTTAAATCAATAATGTCCCCTCTGTATGCCCCCTATGCATGGTTCCACACAATGTCACAAGAGAGATGAGTTTTGGATTAACTAACAAACCATCATATTGACTTGAAAAGGAGATGGAGCATGTGCTATGTTTGGTAGACAATTTCCATGATAATGAATAAACAGTGATTATTACTTTGTTATTACACTGACTTCTAAGTTGTGTTTGAAGCTGTGGCTGCATGTCGTGCAACACAAGTGCAACTTTACACCAGTTAACTGTTTACAAATCTATGACAACATTTAATATGTGTAACAAGGAGGCTAGTGATAAACTCTACACAGGTTTCACATTTGGCGCTGGTTGCCTACTTCAACATCGGGCATTTTAGAAACCTATCTTATCGTATATGTCTCGTCTTTGGCTGAGTGGGGGTGTACAAGGTCTGAGATGTACGATGGGGCCTGACCGTTGAGGGCTTTGAACACCATTAGAACTGTCTTGAAATAGATCCTTTGTTGTACTGGCAGACAGTGAAGGGATGCAAGAATGGGTGTGATATGCTCCCACTTTTTTGACCCAGTCAGCAGTCTTGCTGCTGCATTTTGAACCATCTGGAGGCGTGATATGAGGTACTGGGGGAGACCAAGGTAGAGGGAGTTGCAGTAGTCCAGCCATGAAGTTATAAAAGCATGGATAACTTTTTCCAGATCGTGGTATGACAGGGAGTGTTTTATTTCAGAGATAATTCTGAGCTGGTAGAAGCTGTTCATTGTTACAGAGGAGATTTGATTATTAAAGAATAGCTCAGAATCAAAAATGATTCTTGCAGAAGGTTTTGTGAATGGGGTTAGACCAGGCCCGGTTCTAAACTGCCTGGATTGGGGGGACAGTAAGAAATGTTGATGGGTCACCAACTGCTACTGTGTTGAGTGCCATAGAGATGCCGTTTTTTTGTATGCATACCAGTCTATTGTAATTGTAAAGATTTCTATTTTTATTTTTTTGGTCAAAAAATGCGCAAATTCTTAACGAACAAATTTCTGTAGCTAGCTATAAAGATGGAAACTGTTTGATATCTCGGTCAAACTAAATGTTATTAACACCAAATTTGAGATCCTTGGTTGCCATGAGACTGGGAAGAGATGAGCCGAATTTGGTGAAGTTTGGCCACTAGGGGGTGCTAAAAATATGGGAAGTTTATAACTCTCGAACAGCTATGATGTAGGGCCAATCCTCAGGCCATATCTTGAAGGTGGTCATGACTGGTCAATGTGGGCGTGGCTTATTACAACAAATCCAAATCAGCACACATTCAGCCTTTTGCACTTCCGGTACACTTCCCATTACAGCAAATACCACGGCTCAGACGTTGGCCTGTGTCCTCACTTTTGCCCCGAGCCCATCATCCTTTGGGGCCAACTTCCATGGGCTCTATGGTGCGCGGGGGGCTTGGCCCCCGTTCATAACTGCTTGCAGTTCTAGTTATTAGTATTAATATTATAAATTCTACTACTACTGGTTCTAATTTTTTAACTTTCTATAAAAAATACAGGTTTTAACACATATGTATTTTATAATAGTATTGTATCACATTTTGGTAGTATTTATACAATTAAAATGTTATACATTATTATACTATAGCTATCTAGTGTATACAGTATGAATATGTACTAGGGGTTTAACAATACATGTATTTGAATTGAACCGTTTCGGTACAGGACGTATTGCAACGGAGAAAGACATGTTTCCGATGTGACAGTTTAACTGGTGTTCATTTTAACTGTTCCCAGGGGTCCCACATGTGCTGGAGGTGTGGTTTGAGATTCCCGTCTCGAGAGGGGTCCTCGGCCATGTCTGCTAACCAGAAAACATTCCCTTCGCCCTGCTCATCGATCCAGGTCTTATTTATGTATATTCATTTTGAAGTGGCTTGAACACTATTCCACACGGAGAAGCTGGACCACTGCAAACCACTGTTCGATGAGCACTACAGAGCACACAGTGACAATGTAGGTGACTGTGTCCATGCCTGTCCAAAAGTGCATATTGTCGTCCTTATATCTTCGTATTGAAAGCCTGTACTCAGAAATAACTCATGGGTGGAGTCAATGTGGACAAGTTAAACTTTCTGGTAAAAAATTAGAAGGTTGAGTGAAACTGAAGAGGGCTACATGCTGGAACTGTTAGTGCTGCACTTTACTTGTGGAAAAGTTTAGTTAAAGGCCTTTAACACGCTGTGAGTTTTTTTTTACAAATATTATTTAATATATTTTTTGTTTGAGAATATTTTATTGATTGGAAAGCTTATTCTATATATACTTTGTTTATTTGAGAATAAGTTATTTAATTTATTACCAGGCAGCACTTTAGCAGGTCGGTGCTCTGCGGTGTTACCTGCTGGGGCAGCCGTTTGTCCTCTGTTCGGACAACTTGTCTTAACAGGTGTGAAAAGGGGTTTACATATAAGAAAGTATAATAATAAAAACATTTGTAATATGTTGGGTACACTGTCCATAGTAACATGATCTTTACTATTCAAAAAAAGGCCCAAAAGAATAGTTCAGTAGCAGAACCACTGTGAGGTCGTGGTGTAACGAGATCTCTTGGCAGGAGATGTGTTTTCCTCGAAATAACTCGTTTTACTGTATTTGTGTGTCATCTGCATAGCAATGGAATGAAACATTATGGTGTTTAATAATCTGGCCAAGTAGGAGCATATGAATAGAAAATTAAGCCGGACGTAAAATAGACCCTTGCGGTACATCACAGGTAATTGGAGTTGTAGTTGAGGAATAATTACCTGTGGTGACTGAGAAGGTTCTGTCTAAAAGGCAAGAATAATACCAACTAAAAGCAGTATCCTTGATGCCGACCCAGGTTTTCAAGCGGTCTAATAAAACTACATGATCAACAGTGTCGAAAGCTGCGTTTAAATCTAAAAGGATTAAAATTGCGCTCTCTCCCCTATCCACTTTCTGGACTATGTGCAGCTTTAAAACCTGACTGGAACTTCTCAAAGATCTTGTTGTGAGACATGAAATCTAAAAGTTGTGTTGAAACTATGTTCTCTAAAACTTTGGGTAGAAACAGAAGCTTAGAAATTGGCCTAAAATTGTTAAGAACTGAAGGGTCGAGGTCATTTCCTCCAAACTGAGCTAAAATGCTTCCCTTTTTTTAATTTGCAGGTTATTGGTGTCCACAGAGCAGCAGTGTAACCTTGTTATCACAGGACCCATAGATTGATATTGATTTCTATTAATGAATAAACTTTCAAAGCCCACTCACAACAAAAAATATTAAGAAGACAGCTCAATAAAAAAAGAATGGTGTACCATCTCAATGACTATTTCACCATAACTGTGTGCTAACATTAGTGATAGTCGCAGACCATCTTTTTGGACCATCTGCTTGGCTGACCTCCATAAAGTGGAGTATCTGTCCAGCACAACTTGCTACCTTTTGGACTGAACCCTTATGTCCTGGCTTGTTGGATGACAAGCATCATTGTTTAAGATGGTTATACTCTAATAAAAACAATCTTATGAATATTTGATTTCTTCCAATAGAGTTTACTACATCCTTGGCACTAGACCTTCGGGTCTGCTGCTGTGGGCGTCCACAGTTTAAAAAGGAGCTGAAGCAGAGTCAGCTCAGTCAGAAGGGAGTCTGAGTATCAATGTGTTTACATTTTTGGTCCTAGTCATGTCATAAATAAGAGAGTGGTGAGTGAGATGTTTACACAAATGATTTCTTACTAATTTCTTGACGGTACATGGACTGTTCGTGTTGATGCACAAAATTTAAACTTGTTGCAATCAATCCTTCCGATGCATAGTTACTGCGTTTTGAACCAAATGCATGATCATGATAAACTCTACACAGGTTTCATATTTCACACTTGGTGCATATGTCGATACCAAGTTGTTTAAACACTTATCTTTCATAATCATAATGTTTTTTTATATTGTAATTGTTTGTTCCAACCTTCTGCTCATCGTGGTTATCTGTATGAACAGGAGCTTACATGAACCTATGTACATGTTCCTGTGCAGTCTGTTTGTAAATGAACTGTATGGTAGTTCAGGGTTGTTTCCATTCCTTCTGACTCAGATTCTCTCTGACATTCACACTGTTTCTGCTTCATTTTGTTTCCTTCAGCTTTTCTGTGTGTATTCTTATGGAAGTGTAGAATTTACTAACTTAGCCGTCATGTCTTATGACAGATATCTTGCTATCTGTTGTCCTCTACAGTATAACACACGTATGACATCTGGTAAAATTGCCGTGCTTATTGCAGTAACATGGCTGCCTGCTGTTTTCGCTGTTTCTGTGACGACATCTTTGAGTGCCTCTTTACAGCTGTGTGGGAACATCATTAATAAAGTATACTGTGCCAACTACCCCATTATTAAACTGGCCTGCTTTGACACCAGAATAAATAATGTCTATGAACTCACTGCTGCTTCTCTCACAGTCTGTATTCCACTATCTGTGATATTTTACACCTATGTGGAGATCCTTAAAGTTTGTTTCTCCGGCTCAAAACAGACGAGACAGAAAGTTGTCAGTACCTGCACACCTCACCTCGCTTCCCTCCTGAACTATTCTTTTGGGGTTTCTTTTGAAATACTACAGAGCAGGTTTGATATGAGCAGTGTGCCAAATATGTTCCAAATATTTTTGTCATTGTATTTTCTTACATGCCAGCCACTCTTCAACCCTTTAATGTACGGCCTCAACATGTCCAAAATTCGCCACATATGTAAAAGTCTGCTTCTGAAGTCTGTTGGGAAGAGTAGATCATCCAACAAATCTGATCAGCTCCAGTAATAAGAGCAAACACTTGGCTCAGTACTGTCAACGGTAATGATTTATTTAGTTTATGTATCAAAATGTATTAAATTCATCAAGAAAGTTTTACATTTTGTCTTTTTGATTTTGGTGTGATCTTGGTCAGTGTCAAAGCAAACAATCAATGCACGGTTTTATTTGCAGTCAGTGAAAGGTGCTCTACTTTTCTTTTGTCTTGCTTAATTTTCACATGGTCAATTTTAGTCTATTAAATATAGGAACATTTTAATTGAACAGTTTACTTCCAAAAGTATTTTATCTACCATTGTTATTGTAAGTATAGCAATGATGCTGCTGGAATAAATATAAGTCCTAAAGTTAAGTACTTAAGAAATAAAGTTTATGTGCTTTGACTCATTCTGTTGCTTTATTTGGGATTTTATATCATGGCTATATAAATGTTACTGTACTGCCTACCTTTAAAAGATTACTTGTAATTTCCAGGACTTTGAAAAGGAAGACTTTACACCACAGACACAGTCGGGTTCAGTCAGTTTTATTCATGTGGGCCAAATGACTTTGACAAGAAAATTCTGAGAAACCTCTGAGGAGAGGAAAGAATAGACAGCTATAGTAGTCAAGGGCCTGAAAGCCTCTCACCCAAAAAATCTCACTTTTTGAAAAAGAATCGATTTTGGCCATATCAGGATTTTTTTTTAGCTGAAAATTCAGGTTGTTCTTATTGACCTTAACCTCAGAACACAGTAAGCTCTGACCCTGGGGATGAATGGCCCAAAGTTTCAATAGGACCGCTTAAAAAAAGGTGACTATTTAATTGAGGCGACATTTACAGTTCCCCAGTGCATTTCCAAAATTGACCCTGAGCGGTGTTGACTGTGTGTTTCTACGGTGCCCCTGAAAGAAAACAAAACCCAGCGGAGCAGAGATAGAAAGAAAGAGGATTCTGGATTGTTGGTCCAAAATGACCAACTTTCATGAAAGGGGGGCAGGGCTGTATACCTTTCACCCACTGTGGTGATGTGAAAATGGAGCCAATTTATTTATTAAGCACCAGATTTGGATGCTTGATTTTGAACCCAAGGAGAGCATCTGCTCAATATGTGTTGTCCCAAACAGTTATGCGACATTTGGGGCAAATTCAGGTTGCAGTAACCTTTTTTTTTTTTCTTTTTTTTTTTTTGGGGGGGGGGGGGGGGGGGGGGGGGTGTCTCAACCACAAAACACTTTTACAAGTGGGAAGGAAGAGCCAGGGATCATTGATCACTTCACCTGTTAAGGCACCTCACTCTTACTTTTGGTCTGCACACATTTTAGAATATTTACCCTGTGTAGCAGTTAAGGATTTTAAGAAAGAGGTTTGGTCAAATTATGCATTTGGTGTAGAAGTGCAAAATCTTGGTTGTTTGTCATTCAAGCTCTTATTAGGGTTGAACTATAGTGGAAAAACTGACATTGCGATATATCTATTATCTGGGATATACACTGCGATATGAAAAAAAATACAAGAATTAAGCAATAAAATACACCGATCAAAATTAAAATCAAAAAATTAAAACAAACTTAGTGTATAGGGAAAATCAACCTCACTTTATGGGGGAAGGTTGATGGTTGCCAAATGGTGATAGCACCACAATTCAATTACATTCTCATTATGTTGCCAATTATTATAGCCCCTCAGATTTTCAAACAATATGATGCGTTAATAAACAATTCTTATGGGAGGGGAAAAGAACATAGTAAAATGTGTTCCCCTAGGGACAGAGGGGGTCTAGAGCGGCTGGATTCAAGATTACAATATATTTTCTTTGAAACACTGGGATAAAGAAACCCTGTTAGAATGGGTACGTTCTAAAAATAAGCTATCATTCATGTTTACCCCCATTTTTAGAAAATCTCAGTGTAAAAATTGCACATTGAATCCTATTATGTCTCACTCCAGAGAGATCTGGACCAAAGTACATAAAATGTATTAATTATCATATTGCAAACATTTTTATTCTCCCTTATGGCATAACTCGATGATTAGCATCGGAAGGACACCAGTGTATCAGAAGAAGTTGCATATTAATGGGCTGTTTAATATTGCTGATTTATATGAAGAAGGTGTGTTTATGTCATATGCAGACATGATAAGGAAATACAACCTTAGAAGAAAAGAACATTTCTGAGCAGAAATCTCTGACATCAGCTGTCAGCTGAACTCTGGCCTTCTCACAGTGACTGAGTCACTCAGTGCCTCCAGAACCTCGTCCCACTCGTCAGTCCTCATTCTCCTCGACTCTTCTGCGTTTGACACAGTCAACCACCAAATCCTCCTCTCCACTCTGGGTGAACATCGCTGACTCTGCTCAAACCTGGTTCACATCATACCCATACCTGACAAATTGCACCTTTCAGGTCAGATGGAACTTCTCCTTGTACAAACCCTGCTTTCTGGAAACTGGTGTTCCTCAAGGCTCAGTATTAGGACCGGTTCTGTTTTTTGATCTATACAATAGATCACCAGGCTCTGCAGTCACATCAAATGGATTCTCTGACCACTGTTCTGCTGACGACACCAACTGTTCCTCTCTTTCCCCTCATCCTCCATCAACACCCACGTTGTGACGCTCATCTCTGAATGTCTGCAGACATCTCTGCTTGGACAGCTGCTCATCACCTCAAACTCAACCTGAGTAAACCTGAACTCCTCTTCATCCAGGGGACAGACTGCCCACACATGGACCTGTCAGTCACTGTTAAGGTATGTCATGGTACTGGCATTATCAACAGCGAGGAACTTGGGCATAATCCTCGACAACGGACTGTCCTTCGCCCCAACATCACTGCTGTGGCCCCATCCTGCAGATTTGCCCTCTACAACATCCGCAGGATCCGGTCTTTCCTCACAAAGGACACGATGCAACTCCTGGTCCAAGCACTGGCCATCTCCCGCCTGGATTGCTGCAACTCCCTCTTGGCTGGACTCCGATCCTCTGCGACTAAACTGTTGCAGTGTATCCAGAACACTGCAGCGCGCCTCATTTTCAATTTACCTAAATTCTCCCATGTGACCCGCCTCCTCCGTGACCTCCACTGGCTTCCTGTTGCGGCCCGCATCCGATTCAAGACGATGGTACTGGCCTTCAAGGCCGTCAACAGAACCACACCTGTTGTTGGAGCCTATTAATTATTTGTATTAATTATTAGGAAAATGGTATATGGTAATGGCATAAAATAATGATAATGATAACTATTTAGGATGTGTAATGTACTACCATTTATTTTGATTGTTTTTGTTGTTTATGGCCCTCCTCCTCCTAGTCAGGCCATCCTCCTCCCGTGATTAAGGAGAGAGGACAGCTGGTTTGCTGGGCGGCTTTTTGTGTTGAAGGAGTGAGGAGTGAAACAGTTTATCAACCGCTAAATTACGTTTTTTATTTGCTTATGGTTTGAAGTCAACCGGAGGATATTTCTGTTTATGTAAATAAATGCGAAACCCTTTTTGTTGAAACAAGAAACATCTCCGCGAGTGCTTTTTATTTAGTAAGTCGGAGACCTCCTCCTCAGAAACTACTCTGACGATTGTTGAACTTTTTTGTATGCAAGAGTAGCCATGACCTCCAAACACCGGTCAGACCACACGCCCCAGAGAAAGCACTTCACTCTAGTACATCAGCTCGAACCCACATAGCACGACTATACTACTTTTTCTTTTTTACTTCATCGACGGTGATGTTGTGGTTTCTTTCTTGGGACAAATGGAATTATTGTAAGTCGCTTTGGACAAAAGCGTCTGCTAAATGCCCTAAATGTAAATGTAAATGTTATGAATAACAATTTCATTCTTAAGGTAGCAAGAACACTTTAACTGAACAGTTTACTTCCAAAAGTATTTTATTCACCACTTTTGTCAGGTTGGCAAAGATGCTGCTGAAACAAATATTGTGCATTGTTATTGGAAATATGACTCATGATATTTTGTCTATAGAAGTGGTTGATATTACTTCTTCCTATGGTCTGCTGTTTAAAGAGCAAAGAAAAATCACAATAAATCATATAACTGAATTAGACTCGTACAATCACAACACATATATTAAATCAGCACCAATCAGAGATAAGCACATCATCCCAGCTCTAATATGTGCATGTGAAAGAGTTATTTTAGAACTTAATCCACTTGGTAAATAGTCTGTTTAGTTTTACCCACAACCCAAAACAGTTCACTTCCAATCCAGTCCACATCCGCACTAAAAGACAGGCAAATATAAATACTGATGCAGTTTTCATCACAAATTCTCACAAAGCAGGTCTGGTTTGCGCTGGAAAGTCAGACCACGAAAAAACACACATCTAGTGTTGAAGTGGGTCAGCACCACCCATACACAGGACAAGCACTTTTACATTTTACTATTGGAGATTTTCCAGCACTTCTCCCAAGATGTCGGTAATTTTTTCAGCTTTTCTGGGGGATTCAAGGCCTTAAACAAACTGCATAACCAAGTACATGATGTTTACGTTTCCATCCTCCCCTGCCCGCTGTCTATCACATCATGTTGGGACACACTAAAAGTTGAGACAGTGCCAAAGGATGCACACGCAGCAACAAAGTCGAACTGGCCATGTCCAACGGACAGTCCTGAGTGGTTGCTCTGCGGGCCGCTTGAGAATAAGGTGGGTAGCAGCACTTGTTGTTCCCACTTCAAGCACTGCACACCCACCAGATTAGGGGAACAAACAGGAATATAGGGGCGTCATCAAAGACTTTGTTATATAAAAAAAAGTAAAACAAAAAGGATGGTGATCAACTCCCAGAGGAAGACTCCTCAGTTGACTGACTCTTTTTCCTGTACTTGTTGCATCTTGACCTGTTGTACCAAGTGAGGTTTAAATAAAGATAAATAAAGTCTATCTAATCAATCCTAGATAATTATGATGACGACAGCACTGGCTCACCGGCTAGCTGACACTGCCTTAGTTACACTGACAGTCTAACACCTAACACTGAAAACCCACACAGCATTACAAGTAATCAAGTTACAGAGAAAATCTGTTCGCTTCAAGGAGTGCTTTTGCCTTGGTGTTTGCTCTCATGTTAAGTGTCTGGCCACATCATTTTTATGATCAAAGAAGATATAACGGGTTAATGCCTGAAACAAATACAGGAAATCAGTCACTGAGCATTTACCACTGACTCTGAGCACATGTCACATTTTCATTGTTTAACAAATTCACTGCTGGAACTCTATTTTATGTAGTCAGGTGGAAAGAACAAAGTTCACAATAAAGCCACTAGATGACACTGTGCCCCTGTGAGGTGAAGAGCTGCGTCTGTTTTTAGACACTCACCTGTTTCCTGGAAGGACGTTTGCTGTTTTTTGAGTGGGTAAATATGTTTAAAAAGTTACTCTCTGTACAAAAACGGTTGACAGATAAACTCTTTTGAGATCGTTTAGTGAAGTCTTTACCACAGTTAGCGCCAGAGTTGTTTGGTTTTTTACAGAAATCATGTTTATTTTCATTGTGAAATGCTGCGTGGGGTTGACGGCCTGTCGCCACATAATGTGCACCTGAGTTAGCACAGAGATTTGATGTAGTAACTATATTGATGTGCTGTATAATTTAATTAATGTACCCAATGTTTCATATTCTGTTGAAATTAACTGTATGTGGATTTTGTTTATTTTCTTTCATTCTGTTTAACAGAAGGGCTACCGCTACAGTTGTTCATGTATTCTGTAATCAGGTGTACTCTCATTTATGCACTAAGCTGAGTTACTGCATTAGGTACAACTTTAGTCAGCTAGGGATTCTAGTCACACTATATGAAAGGTTAATGGATTTCAGTTAGGGATATTATTAACCAAGATTGGTAAAATCGTTTCAGGCTTGAAGAGTTAGATACTAATTGAAGTGAGACTCTTTGTGTCAGTTTTGTTTGTGTATGAAAATGTGTTAAATCTAAACTCAATTGAACACTCTAAGATGATGTAATACTACTGACCCTTCTGAAGTATTTAGAGAAATGAAGATCCCAAAAATAAAAATAAAGTGTCCTCCGTTGTTCTAATTTCACCAGGCTACATTTAGTTCATCGCATCCAACAGTAATCAGTGATAATATGATTATTGCAATTTTCTCCAGTATATTACAATATTTGATTTGCTATCCAGCTCACATTTTAAAACACGATACTTTGAAATATTAAATGACACTTTTGTTATTATATCTATAAATTATCTCTGCAGTCAGTCAACATTTTAGAACAGAACAGTTGTTTACATGATTTCCTTATTTTTGACATTTGCAATCCATACATGACAGGATTCAAAAGTGGCTGTATGATGAGAAAGTACAGAGACAGAATGATTCGTAGCACACTGGGAACACCACTCACATCAAATCTACTCTGCAGTATTTCAAAGCAGCAACCAAAAGAAAAGTTTAAGAGGGAAGCGAGGTGAGGTGTGCAGGTACTGACAGCTTTTTGTCTGGTCTGTTTGGAACCAGAAAAGCAAACATAAAAAATTTTCACGTAAGAAAAAAGAATTGGAAGCAGAGGGACTAAGATGGTGAGAATAACACCAAAAATTCCATAAATGTTATTGACTTCGATGTCAGAACATGCCAACTTTACAATAAGATAGTTATGACAATACAAACTGTTTATGATGTTTCCACAGAGCGGCAAACGGATGTTTAAGGATAAAGTAATTAAGAATTTCACAAAAGAGTACAACCATATTGAAGCAATAAATATCACCACCTTGTTAAATGTCATACGTGTGTTATACTGCAGAGGATGACAGATAGCAAGATATCTGTCATAAGACATGACAGCTAAATTGCAAAACTCTACATGTGCATATGTATACAAACAGAAAACCTGCAGGTAACAAAGAGAAGCAGAAACAGTGTGAATGTCAGAGAGAATCTGAGTCAGAAGTACCGGAAACAACCCTGAACTACCATACAGTTCATTTACAAACAGACTGCACAGGAACATGTACATAGGTTCATGTAAGCTCCTGTTCATACAGATAACCACGATGAGGGAAATGTTAACAAACACAATACCAATGTAAAGCAAAGCCGTTAATGTAAAATACAGGTATCTCAAAGTTCCTACATGTATGTATGTGCTAAGAATGAAATAAGATAAAGTTGAATTTACCATCGTTCTTGTTTTCGATAACAAAACAGTAAGCACATTTGTAAAAAGGTTTGCTTATAGAGTTTTCAAATCAAGATGAATTATTTATTTTAATTGCAGACATTGTTCTGAATAACACAGGCATTCTCTCCATATCTGCTGAGCTTTACACCAACAACGCTGCTTCACTGGCCTTTAAACATGATTAAGCCTAACAAAAATAACAACAAGCAGCATAAACTTACCATTTACTCCCCACATTTACTGAATTATAAATATCACTATTAAATATATTCAAACAGATTTCTTTAAATCGAAACATCCACTTTACACACAGCTCAACACTTTTCACAGACAGTTGCAAACTGCTACAGTAACTACTGAGATGCTGCATCATTATCAGCTGCTTTATAACTCTGCATGACATCAGGTTACTAACAAAGTAGTCCCACCTCACCTCATGTCCAGCAGCAAATACTACAGGCAACTGCTGAGGAGAATTGGAGCTCCTATCTGAAAAATGTCATGAGTCAAGCGATATCTGACTAATCTCAGGGTAGCTGTGGATTAATTACAATCAACATTCCTTAATATGACCGAAGATTTCACATTTTCTCTGTATGTTGTTGTTGGAACAGAAAGATAAATGAGAGGAGGTGGATATATATGTTTAATATTTGTATATTATCTATAACAAATCCAAATGATATTGTTACTGAGATTGAAAAATAACTAAATTTGGCTATTTCCTGTGCTTCTCAACAAATACAGGATGTGTTATTCAGATTTTTTTTCTTTTTTTTTTAATCAAACTAAAAGATACCTTAATTAAAAAAAAAACACATTGTGCACAACATGTTTTTTGATTGTTCCATCTTTGTTTCTCTTATACTCAAACTTTCTATCCAAAGGGCCATCAGGTTCTTCGTATTCCACCATCTCCTTCAGGTCACAATCAGCCATAACTTTAGAGCGAGGACAAGAGGACAGAGTGTGATGAATTATTGGATATACGGGGCGGGTCATTCTGTGAATGCGTTAATGCGTAAAACAAAATCATCGTGTTGATTCCACAAATGAATCATCTCGTGCATTCGTTAAAAAATTTAAGCCATTACACACACACACACGGACAAACTGCTCAAAAAATGAAGGGACAACTTAATGTTCACAGTTTAACACTACATCGGTTTAACTGCAGGGATATCAATCTGTCCATTTCAGGAACAAGTGATTGTGAATCAGTTTCAGCTGCTTTGGTGCAAATGAAAGTGACAACAGGTACAATGGAGGGAAAAACAAGACAACCTCCAAAAAGGGAACGGTTCTTCATGTGGTGGCCACAGATAGTGGCTCTCTCCTGCTCCTTCCTGACTGATTCTTCTCTAGTTTTGTGTTCTGCTTGTGTCCTTGTCACTGCTGGTACCACGAGGCGGTACCTGCAGCCAAATCAGGTTGCGCAGGTAGTCCAGCTCCTCCAGGATGGCACACCCATACATGCAGTCACAAGAAGGTTTGCCATGTAGCATGAGGGAGAAACCAGGAGACCAGCCGTTACAACAGGAGAGCTGGACCTTAGAAGGGCATTAACTCAACTCAACTTTATTTATAAAGCGCTTTAAGCAGCTGCAGCTGGGACAAAGTGCTGTACATAAAACATAGGAAACAACAAATAGAATAAAATAAATAAAAAAACAATAAAATAATAAAAATGTTAAAACAATAAAAACAATAAAAACAATAAGACATTAAAACACTAAACAACAGCAGAGTCTCAAGCTGGGTTGAAGGCCAAGGAATAAAAATGGGTTTTAAGATACGTTTTAAAAATGGACAGTGAGGGGGCTTGTCTGACATGGAGCGGGAGGGCGTTCCAAAGTTTGGGACCGGCGATAGAAAAGGCTCTTTCCCCTCTGAGCTTCCGCTTAGACCTCGGTACCTCCAGGAGCAGCTGGTCAGCTGGCCTGAGGCACCGGGCAGGAGCGTAGTGATGGAGCAGCTCAGAGAGGTAAGGCGGGGCGAGACCATTTAAAGATTTAAAAACAAATAAAATAATCTTAAAATGAACTCTAAAATGCACAGGCAGCCAGTGGAGGGAGGCCAGAATGGGAGTAATGTGCTCCCTCTTACGTGCTCCAGTTAGGACGCGAGCAGCAGCGTTCTGGACTAACTGGAGACGTGTGAGGGAGGACCGGCTGACTCCAAAGTAAAGTGCATTGCAGTAATCCAACCGAGATGTAATGAAGGCGTGGATTACTGTTTCAAAGTGCTTTTGTGCAAGAATAGGCTTCACCTTTGCCAGCTGCCTCAGGTGAAAGAAGCTGGACTTTACTATTGCACCAATTTGCCGGTCCAATTTAAAATCACTGTCCATTTTAAAACCCAAGTTTGAGACTGTTGGCTTCATATAGTGCTCCAAAGGGCCCAAGTCAACTTGGGGGGGTTCACTAGAGCCGCTCGGACCAAAAATCATCACTTCTGTCTTTTTTTCATTAAACTTTGTTCAGTTTCAGTGACATCCATGCTTTAATGTCTTCAAGACATAAAAGAAGTGGTTTCAGACAGACGTTTTTCTTCTTCAGCAGCACATAAATCTGACCGTCGTCAGCGTAACAGTGAAAGGAGATGCCATGTTTTCTCAGGATGGAACCCAGGGGAAGCAGATACAAAGAGAAAAGCAGAGGCCCTAAGATTGAGCCCTGTGGAACCCCATATGACAGCGGAGCAGAGCGGGACTCAGAGCCACCAAGGCGTACACACATAGATCTTCCCTCAAGATATGATCTGAACCAATTCAGGGCGCTGCCACTAATGCCCACTAGGTGATGCAAGCGGGACACTAAAATATTGTGGTCCACAGTATCAAAGGCTGCTGTTAGGTCCAGCAAGACAAGGATCTCATATTCTCCAGAGTCAGTAGCCAGGAGGATGTCGTTGAAGACTCTTAATAAGGCTGACTCCGTACTATGCCTTGTTTTAAAACCAGATTGGAAAACTTCCAGGATGTCATGCTCATCCAGGAACATCTTTAACTGAGCATGGACGACTTTTTCCAGGATTTTAGAGATAAAAGGCAGCTTGGAGATAGGTCTATAATTAGCTAGCATACCACGATCAAGGCCAGGTTTCTTAAGCAGGGGTTGCACCACAGCATGTTTAAAACTTTGGGGGACAACACCAGAAGATAAACTGCTGTTAATAATGGTCAGTACTGACTGCCCTATACAAGGGAATACCTCTTTAAAAAAGTGAGGCGGGACAGTGTCACAGGGAGAGCCTGATGGCTTAATCTGGCCAACCACATCTTCTAAAGCCATCAGAGACACAGGCTCAAACAAATCAAACACAGCTGAGCAGAGAACATGGTCAGAGGGGTCAGATGCAGGTGTGGTAATGAGAGCTCTTGCAGTAGCAACCTTATCAATGAAGAATTGCAGGAAGCTATTGCACATTTCGGGGGACTCCTCTGTGCACGCGGGCTGAGGTGAGCCAAGAACAGATTCTATGGTTTTAAATAACACACGCGGGTTGTGAGAATTTGATTCAATAATGTTTGACAGGTGCTCTCTTCTGGCCTCTTTAACAGTGTTCTGGTAGCAGCGCCAGCAGTCTTTTAGGATTTGGTGAGACACATGCAGCTTGTCCTTTTTCCACCTGCGTTCAGCTTTGCGGCACTCCTGTCTGGCTGCGCGAGTTCTCCCATTGCACCAGGGCTCAGGTTTAGCTTTGGGCTGCACCATTTTAAATGGAGCCACAGAGTCCAGTATGTTTCGGCAGGAGGAGTGAAACCAGGAGCTGAGCACCTCCGTGTTTGCAGATGTTAAGTCAGAGGGGACACAGAGCTGGTTGAAGGCAGCGGAGAACTGACCGGCAGTGACGGGGTTAAAAATCCGACGGCAGCGAGCAGGAGCGGCAGATTTAACTGCAGCACAGGAGACAGCAGCTTCAAACAGTACCGGCAAATGATCGGAAAACACATTGTCACAGATTTCCACGTTTGACACAGATAAACCATGACAGAGGACGAGGTCTAATGCGTGTCCACGTTCGTGTGTGGGACCAGACACACACTGCTCCAAATTAAAAGAGTCAATAAGGCTTAAAAAGTCCTTCACCAACGGTTTTTCAGGACAGCACACATGAATGTTAAAATCCCCTACAAGGAGGACACGATCATACTTAGGCATGATTTCAGCCAGAAGATCAGAGAAGTCATTTAGGAAGTCTTTATTGTATTTGGGCGGTCGGTAGATGACGGCACACAGCACCGGGTCGGAGCGACCCACCTCAAATACATTTGCTTCAAAGCTGGAAAAAGAGGATGAGACAGCGGGCTGCCTACAATTAAAACCGTTTTTATAAACAGTCACCGTCCCTCCTCCACGACCCGACGATCGCGGGGAGTTTAAATAAGAACAGCCGGCCGTTTTTATAAACAGTCACCGTCCCTCCTCCACGACCCGACGATCGCGGGGAGTTTAAATAAGAACAGCCGGCCGGTAGAAGTTCGATCAGGGGGCTGCACTCACCGGCACCGATCCACGTCTCTGTCACACAGAGGAAGTCCAGGCCACGGGAGTTGAAAAAGTCCCTCAGGATAAACGTTTTGTTTACCAGTGATATATATAGATATAGATATAGATATAGATATAGATATATATAGATATAGATATAGATATATATATAGATATATATATAGATATATATATAGATATATAGATATATATATAGATATATAGATATATATATATAGATATTTATATAGATATATAGATATAGATATAGATATATAGATAGATATATAGATATATAGATAGATATAGATATATAGATATAGATATAGATATAGATATATATAGATATATATAGATATATATAGAGATATATATATAGATATATACACACACACACACACACACACACACACACTACTCACAATAAGTTAGAGATATTGTGAGAGACTCAGTGGATTTCATACATACGGTGTTTGTTTCACTTCAGAGAGTTTTGGGATAGGGAGGCAATTGTATTGGGGTGATAGACACCTCATTTTGTGTTTTCCACATAATGGTCTCACTGTGTACAGTGTGCCTTACATATTGGGGCCAATACCAAAAAACTAAAAGACAACCCTTTTCAATGTGGCATCAATTTCAACATTCTGTGGGTATAAAAAGCTGGTATTGTCAGTAAGTCATTCCAAGTTCATCATTCAAACAGCCATGAACACACGACGTCACTTAACGGACGAGCAGCGCCACCTGGCCATAGCGCGCCTTCGGGTCGTTGGCAGGCAGTCAGATGTTGCCCGGAACTTGGTGTGTCTCAAAGTGTCATCAGCAGACTTGCATCAAGACACAGAACTACTGGCAGAGTTTGTGACAGACCCAGGAGTGGCGCCTCACGAGTGACAGACCGCAACGATGACCAGTACCTAAGGACCTATGCACTCAGACATCGTTATGCAACTGCCACACAGCTGCAGGCCCAGTTACGAGATGTGAGGGGTACTAGGGTTTCCAGACAAACCATTCGAAGCCGACTCCAGCGCTTTGAATGCCAGACGACCGTTGCAGGTGACTCCACTGACACCAAGACACCGCCGTGAACGTTTGCAGTGGGCACAAGACCATGTGACCTGGACAATGCAGCAGTGGTCTACCGTCCTGTTCACTGATGAGCGTCGGGTCACCTTGCACAGAAATGATGGTCGTCAGCATTGCTGGAGAAGGCGAGGTGAGCGATACGCCGAGGTCAACATGGTCCCCAGGGTTCCCTTTGGTGGAGGAGGTGCAACAGTCTGGGCAGGCATCACCAGTCAGCGCAAAACAGATTTGGTTATTGTAGATGGCTCAGTCACTGCACGTTCTTACCTCAGAGACATCATAGAACCCATCATCATCCCCCAATTCCGCCAGCACACCCCCAACTTTCTGTTCATGGATGATAATGCTCCACCACATCGTGCCAGAATTGTCACAGCTCGACTTCAGGAAGTGGGAGTGCCTCATATGGTATGGCCAGCAATGTCCCCTGACCTGAACCCCATAGAGCACGTCTGGGACCAGCTGAAGCAGAGACTGGATGATCGTACCCCACCCCCACGTGACCTGGCAGAACTGCGTGTAGCACTTGTGGAGGAGTGGAACGCATTGCCTCAGAACAACATCATGAGGCTAGTGAGGAGCATGAGACGTCGCTGTCAAGCTGTGATGCTATGATTATATTATTAGTACTGATTGACTTAAAATAGATCATTTATAAGTGGTGTTGTTGATCAGCTCAGTGCATCTGCTTCTTCAACAAGCCTAGGACGGTCAGCAGAAGCAGCCATGCCACCTTCAGCCATGTCTGTCTCGCTCTGCTCTGTGACTGTCTGTCACTGTGAAACCACGCCCACTCTGGCTGCAGCCAGTGAGGAAGCAGAGAGAAGCTGCACACAGACTTTAGACTTTAGACATTTATTTATCCCACATCGGGGAAATTTACTCGTCACAATAGCAGGTGGACAGACATACAGACATACAGTAAGTACCGGACTTAGAATACTAAAGAAATACTAAAAAAGATTTTAATAAGAGAGAAAAGACAAAATAAATAAAATACAATAAAATATAGAAAGGAACATGCTGCCCCGCTGTCACACAAAGTTCATAAAGTATCGATACTAATAAAACGTGAAAAATTGGGGGGTTTTAACAGCTGGGTACCGCGGTACCTTTCTACAGGGTTCGTACACATTTTTCAAGGTGAAATTCAAGCACTTTTCAAGCACTTTTAAGGGTCATTTACACAATTTTCCAGCACCTTATCGCTGGGGTAAAATACACATCTACAGGAATATATATGCTCATGATTATTTTTTTTCACTTTTTATCACAATTATGTACATTGTATTATGCTGTAAACATCTAAAATGATGTTTCATGATAGCAAAAACTTTGGAAATTAAAATAGAACACAAAGTTTTATCCAAAAAAAGGGAAGCCACTTGGCGTTCTTCAGGTACACTTGCACCGGGACAAAGAAAGACCTGAGAACACCCTGTAATTTTCTTTTTTGACATAAACTTTTATAAGCTTTTCGCTTAATCATCAAAGTTTATTAATATTGAACGTGTCATCAGTCCAAATTGCATCAAATTCACCTTCTCCTCAGCCATCCTTCTCTATTGCTACCAGGCTGCATGTGTGATGATACACACACACAGATTTTATTTCTCCTTGTAATAAGAAAAGTATCCAGTCTGATCCAAATGTTGCCAAGACACAGAGTTATAATGTCAAGCACTTTCAAGCACTTAAACTAAAATCCAAGCACTTTTCAGACCTTGAAAACACAACATTGAAATTCAAGCACTTTCAAGGATTTCAAGCACCCGTACGAACCCTGTTTCTAGTATCGGTTTACCATGCAACACTAATGCAGTGATGTCTCTTTTTTGTTCAATCATCCTCACCAACATGTGTAGTGTTGAGTTCTACCTCGTCTGTGCAGCCTGTATGATAGAATGCTGTGGGACAACTAGCTCCTCCTGAATTTTAGACAGGCGCTGCTGTGCCATAACAGAGTGGTTGAAGTGTGTAGCAATTTTCTTGAGCTTTGCCAGAATGTCCACCACCAGTCTCTGGGAACTGAGGCCATCATTTATAACCAGGTGCAGTATATGAGCACTGCAGCTCAGGTCTGGCATCTCAACAAGGCCCATGCCTTTCAACATATTTGTCCCATTGTCCCTGAGCACAAGCATGACCCACTCCATATCAATTTCCCATTCCTCAAGCATGGACAGAAATGTCTCTCCAATGTACTGTCCTGTGTCGGAATGTGACAAGGATTTAACATTTAAGACAAGTTGGACCTTTTTTCAATTCTTCTCAATGAAATGAGCAGTCAAGCTCTTAGTGCTTCATTTGAACCTGACCAACAGTCAGTGGTAAGAGAAATGCTGTTTCCTGCATTTTCAACTGACAGCAGATTCTTTATTGTGCTGACGACTCCTGTATAAATCTTGTCCATCTTCTTTGTTAGGAAAAATGTCTCTGTTTTTAATGGGTATCTGGGCTCCGCCTTTGCCGTAACCCTTTAAAACCTGCACCCTCAACAACTGCAAACAGCAGAATGTCAGTGGCTATCATCTCCATCAGGAGTTGGTCCATTTCTTCAGTTCTTGGATCATTTAGAGTCCATTTTGTGGTTTTCTCTAGCACTTGTTTTAGGGTTTGCTGTGTCAATGATGTGGTTGGAATTTGAGGCTGTGCATCTTTTTGCACCTTCTCATAGATGTCTTTGTTTTCTGATTTAAGGTGTGCCAACAAGTTGGATGTATTTTTAAATTTCAGGCTGCCAGATCCCTGGCTCACAGAGGCTGTACAAATGTTGCATGGGACTGTACCTGGTGGGCCTTTTGTGAAATACTCCCTTACTGCACTTCGTCCACCACTTGCCATCTGTCCAAATATAAAGTAAACAAGCCAGGTGAGACATAAAATATAAAAGTAAAATCATTGCTGCTACAGCCACAACTATACTACTATTACTACTAACACCATTATTACTACTATTATTACTACATTAATATTATTATTACTACCATTATTATTATTATCATCATCATCATCATCATCATCATCATCATCATCATCTTCTTCTTCAGTAGTAGTAGTAATATATATATTTTTTTAATCAATGATGATATTATCATTATTATCATCATCATCATCATCATCATCATCATCATCATCATCATCATCTGTATTATTAATAAACAAGACAAAGGTTACTCCTAATGTTGCTGCGGCTGAATGATGTCAGCAACGCACACTTGCGTCACTGGATTTCACAGAAGTGTAAAAGAAAAGCTATCTTTTATGCACAAGCTATGTTTGATACTTTTTCTGTATGTCTAGTGTGTTCACTCCTTGCATTCCTAACTTACGTTTTACAATGTATGGATTGTAACTACAGATATGCTAGTTATAAAAGCAGTAACCATTACTTTATTTAGGCAGAATAAGTTTGTTGTGGTTTCCAAGCTCATTAATGTTAGCGGTTGGCTTAAGTATATGATAAGCCATAATTGGATTGGATCGCATTGTATGACATCATATGCTACTGCAAATGATTGTAAAACATTTTTTTTCAAAATAACAGGCCAGGGAGAGATGATCAGTGTTGGGCAAGTTAAAATGCCATTAGTTTTCCTAGTTTTTCCCCCTTTGTAACAGGGTCGTTGTAAGCCTTTGGTTTATTGTGTCACAGTTTATGTTTGTTAAAGTTTATATCAGTGTTTAAGAGCAGTTCAAGTGTATTACTGTTATTATTAATAATAACAATAACAATAACAATAAGAAGAAGAAGAAGAAGAATAACTTTATTTGTAAAGCACTTTTAAAAACAGGGTTTACAAAGTGCTTTGACAGAAGAAAGCAAAAATAGAATTTACAATTACAAAGGAAGATAAAATAGATTGCATGAAATAGTTGAAATAACAAGTAATAAGTATTGATACAAGATTGGTAAAGTAGGTGAAATAAAAGAACTGAAATAAATAAAATAAAATATGTAGAACAGAACTCAAGACAGATCGAGTAAAAATAAATATTAAAGGACCACATCACATAAAGGCAAGTCTATAAAAATGTGTTTAAGGAAGTGATTTAAAAGAATCCACTGATCTTGCGAGCCTAATCTCCTCAGGCAGGGCGCTCCAAAGTCTAGGGGCCCAAATGGCGAAGGCACGGTCCCCTTTAGTTTTTAGTCTCAACTTTGGCTCATACAGAATTAAGATATCTGTAATATAGCTCAGAGCCAGACCTGAGCGTGCTTTAAAAGTGATCAGTAAAATCTTAAAATCAATTCTAAAACAGACAGGGAGCCAGTGCAGGGAAGCTAAAATTGGAGTGATGTGTTGACATTTGTTAAAACCAGTTAGAAGCCGAGCTGCTGAATTGTGAACCAGCTGGAGGCGAGAGAGTGATTTTTGATTTATGCCGGAGAGAAGAGAGTTGCAGTATTCTAGTCTGGAAAAGATGAATGCGGGAATTACTTCCAGATTCCAGATCGGGGGGTGTGAGAATGTGTTTTATTCTACTGACAGAGCGTAGTTGAAAGAAGCAGGACTGGACCAGTTTATTGACATGAGGGATGAAAGTCAGCTCTGAATCAAAAAGTACACCAAGGTTTCTTGCAGTGGGTTTTATGTTGACGGAGAGGGGACCAAGGGTAATACTCCACACCTTAGCATTCCCATATCATTCATAGGCGAAATAGATATATATATACACACTGCACTTCCACTCTGGTTAGACTGAATTGCATCGCAATGACAATAAAGGTGAATGAATCTCATTACATTTTCATTATTAGTCTACATTAGTTTTATGTATAGCACACACCAAGCATCTGTTTTTATTTTATTAAAATGTAACATGCAGTGGTCACATATACTTCTTTTCTCTCTTCAGATGCACTTTTAATATATTTCACCATCAGCCCAGTGACACAGCATCAGGTGCTCCTGTCCTCTACCTCAGCACAGCAGAGTGACACAGCATCAGGTGCTCCTGTCCTCTACCTCAGCACAGCAGAGTGACACAGCATCAGGTGCTCCTGTCCTCTACCTCAGCACAGCAGAGAGACACAGCATCAGGTGCTCCTGTCCTCTACCTCAGCACAGCAGAGAGACACAGCATCAGGTGCTCCTGTCCTCTACCTCAGCACAGCAGAGTGACACAGCATCAGGTGCTCCTGTCCTCTACCTCAGCACAGCAGAGTGACACAGCATCAGGTGCTCCTGTCCTCTACCTCAGCACAGCAGAGTGACACAGCATCAGGTGCTCCTGTCCTCTACCTCAGCACAGCAGAGAGACACAGCATCAGGTGCTCCTGTCCTCTACCTCAGCACAGCAGAGTGACACAGCATCAGGTGCTCCTGTCCTCTACCTCAGCACAGCAGAGAGACACAGCATCAGGTGCTCCTGTCCTCTACCTCAGTACAGCAGAGTGACACAGCATCAGGTGCTCCTGTCCTCTACCTCAGCACAGCAGAGTGACACAGCATCAGGTGCTCCTGTCCTCTACCTCAGCACAGCAGAGAGACACAGCATCAGGTGCTCCTGTCCTCTACCTCAGCACAGCAGAGAGACACAGCATCAGGTGCTCCTGTCCTCTACCTCAGCACAGCATCAGGTGCTCCTGTCCCTCTACCTCAGCACAGCAGAGTGACACAGCATCAGGTGCTCCTGTCCCTCTACCTCAGCACAGCAGAGAGACACAGCATCAGGTGCTCCTGTCCTCTACCTCAGCACAGCATCAGGTGCTCCTGTCCCTCTACCTCAGCACAGCAGAGAGACACAGCATCAGGTGCTCCTGTCCCTCTACCTCAGCACAGCAGAGAGACACAGCATCAGGTGTTCCTGTCCTCTACCTCAGCACAGCAGAGTGACACAGCATCAGGTGCTCCTGTCCTCTACCTCAGCACAGCAGAGAGACACAGCATCAGGTGCTCCTGTCCCTCTACCTCAGCACAGCATCAGGTGCTCCTGTCCTCTACCTCAGCACAGCAGAGAGACACAGCATCAGGTGCTCCTGTCCCTCTACCTCAGCACAGCAGAGAGACACAGCATCAGGTGCTCCTGTCCCTCTACCTCAGCACAGCATCAGGTGCTCCTGTCCTCTACCTCAGCACAGCAGAGTGACACAGCATCAGGTGCTCCTGTCCCTCTACCTCAGCACAGCAGAGAGACACAGCATCAGGTGCTCCTGTCCTCTACCTCAGCACAGCAGAGAGACACAGCATCAGGTGTTCCTGTCCTCTACCTCAGCACAGCAGAGAGACACAGCATCAGGTGCTCCTGTCCTCTACCTCAGCACAGCAGAGTGACACAGCATCAGGTGCTCCTGTCCTCTACCTCAGCACAGCAGAGAGACACAGCATCAGGTGCTCCTGTCCTCTACCTCAGCACAGCAGAGAGACACAGCATCAGGTGCTCCTGTCCTCTACCTCAGCACAGCAGAGAGACACAGCATCAGGTGCTCCTGTCCCTCTACCTCAGCACAGCAGAGAGACACAGCATCAGGTGCTCCTGTCCTCTACCTCAGCACAGCAGAGAGACACAGCATCAGGTGCTCCTGTCCTCTACCTCAGCACAGCAGAGTGACACAGCATCAGGACTAAAGGCTGACTGGACATCTCTTCTAACTGACAAAGTGAGACGAGAGTTAGTTTACAGAGGACCAGCTCAGGTGAAGCATCACAGGTAAAGTCAATAACGTGTATATCCAATATTTATTTCATAAAATTGTACTATTTAAAATAATAGGTAGTTCATATTACCTTTACCCCTGCCTTTAGCACTGTCATTACGCCAGACAACACAACTGACCGGGATTTTTAGAGAGAGCCAAGAACATAGGGTATCCCTATATGCGGATGACCTCTTGATATACCTCTCTGACTCCTCCCACTCCCTACCATCAGCCTTAAATATCTTAGAGGCATTTGGTAAGCTCTCTGGATATAAAATTAACCTATCCAAGATTGAGCTATTTCCAGTAAATGAAGCAGCGCGTTCATAATCATTCAACACCTTACCTTTCAAAGTAACTTCTAAATTTACCTATCTTGGAATTAATGTGCCAGACAAATTTTCAAAAACTTTTAAAGAGAACTTTCCTTCCCTCATGACAAAAGTTGAACAAGTCTTTAAAACGTTGGAACCATCTTCCACTGTCGGTGGCAGGTCGAATTAATTCAATAAAAATGTCTATACTTCCAAAATTTACATATTTGTTTCAGAATATTCCTGTTTTCTTACCAAAGTCTTTTTTTCGTAAACTGGACAGAACTATTTTATCATTCATTTGGAATTATAAACCCGCTGGAGCTAGGAAAGGCCTTCTGATGCGACCCAGGTGTTCTGGTGGCATGGCTCTTCCAGATTTCCAATCCTACTATTGGGCATGTAACATCCAACCCATGTTGCATTGGCTATATGAAGACCCTGGTGCTGATGCACTTTCTTGGCAGTTTATTGAGTCTTAGTCATGTAAGCAGTCCTCATTGGCAGCTCTTGTTGACACACATCTCTCATCATCATACATAGCTCACACAACTAAGTTGTTGGTCAAAACTTCTCTGAAAATTTGGACCCAGATAAGGAGACATTTTGGTTGGCAGTCCTTTTCATCCCCCGTCTATGCCAATCACTATTTCAAACCATCCGTAATGGATAAAGCTTTCCTTATATGGTACAATGCAGGCATAAAGCAATTTCGAGATCTATATCACAATGGAACTTTTGTATCCTTCCAATATTTGTGTGATACCTTTAATATTCCTAGAACTCATTTTTTTTCGCTTTCTTCAAATCTGTAACTTCATTAGGAATATGTCATATGTCATTCAAAGGTATCATATCAATCACTTAGAGTGCGCTGACGGCACTTTCACCCTCATCCATTTCTGACATAAAATCTCAATGGGAAAGTGAACTCGGGGAACCCATTTGTGATGAATTTTGGGAGACTGCCTTGAGCAGAGCTCATGGTTCATCAGTCTGTGCAAGACATGGGTTGCTACAATTTAAGACATTGCATCGCATCCATTGGACTAAACTCAGACTGTCTAAATGGTTTTCTGATGCAGATCTGCTATGTGATCAATGTAAGTGCAATCCAGCATCACATACACACATGTTCTGGTCTTGCCCAAAGCTAGATCATTAGTGGACATCCATTTTCGACACAATGTCAGGCTTCCTGGGACAGCCAATCTTTAGCTGGATTATTTGGGGTTGCTCCTGTTCATCTGGGTCTAACTAGGGCACAATCAAATAGTGTTGCATTTCGCACACTCCTGGCCAGACGGCTGATTTTGGTCAAATGAAAGGACTGTAAACCCCCAACATTTACACATTGGGTCAACGAAGTACTTTACTTTCTCAAACTGGAAAATATAAGATATTCTCTGAAAGGATCAGCAAAAAAATACAACAAGATATGGGGACCTTTTCTGGATTATGTCAAGGCACATATCACACTATCCTTAGACTAAGTAGAGACGTATACTCCGTGGTACAAGGTTGCCACCAGTCATAAGGTTACTACAACTTTCAATCAGTGGTCACCCCCCCTCCCCTATATGTGTTGTTTTTTTTGTTCCTTTTTCCTTCTTATTGTTTCTTTTTTTGTACGCTTGTTTCTTCTCGATCATTTGTCGGTCAGATTGCTCTAATATATCGTATACTCCTATTACTTTCCTTTTTTGTCTTTTGTGCCTTTATTGTAAGTCATTTGCTACAGTTAATGTAAAATATTTCAGATAATGTTCAAGACATAATGTCCAAATTGAACTGAAATAAATAAAGAATGTAAAAAAAAGAAATACATCTTCAGTCACATTGTCAAGAGTTAAACCCACAGTCAGTCAAGTATACAGTAGTAACATAACATAATTACAAGCAAATTCCGTTTCACTCTTGGCTAATTTAAGTTAAGAGAACTGATGGGGATGTTCTTTTTATTTTCATTCAAGCGTTGTATTTCTCGTGACAGTTGCCATCTTACCATGAACACACTTCACGATGATCTCAATCATGGATAAATGGTTCGCTCTGCCCAACTCTGGCTGGATCAGCTGGTTGTAGGGTTTGTGGCATTCTAAACACAAGAGCTGGGAGGGCTCAGTCCATAGGGACTTGGCTTAGGTCACCGGTTCAAGTCCCACTTGGACCAAAAAAAGTATGATGTGGTCTAGTAGCTGAAGGCATCCTGGGCATTGCCGTGGTGCCCCTGATCAAGGCACCGACCCCTAACACTGCTTGTTGGGCGCCGTAGCATGTGTGACAGCCCCTTCACTCATCTCCTCTATGCATGTGTGTGTGTGTGTGTGTGTGCGTGCGCCTGTTTATGTAATGTGAGTGGAAAAAAAGAATTTCCCGTTGCGGGATTACAAATAGTATATAAAAAAAAAGTTGCCAACAGATCCAAAGGTCGAGTATTATACTGCTTTTCATCAATTTCACACAGCTGTCAGAGGTCAAGCAACACTGTATTTGAAATCTATTGCCCCAAACCCACCTGTGGTCCTGAATTTCAGCTGTCTAAAAGTCGCTAGAGTGAGCTCTACTGAGAGCAGCTGTTTCTGTGCCCTCACCTTCAAATGCTAATGAGCTCCGTCTGCCAACACCTGCCTTGCCTGCTACACGCCCCTCTCAGGGAGATGATGCCATTTACGCTAGCAGTAGCATGCACTAATGTTTATGTGGATGTATCGCTATGGCTCGCTGAGATGCTGTCATTTAAGCAAACCAGTTTGACCCAGAATCGGACCCAGAGGAGAGGCTCCTGAAGAAGTACAGACTCTGCAGCTGCAGCAGGACGTTTCAGAATTGTTACTGTGTCTGAATAATGTTAGTTTGTTCGTATGTGTTGTCAGAGTTACTACCATGTAGCTAATGGCTAACAGCTAGTGAAAGCTGTGTTTGTCTCCACCACAGTCTCCAAACTCTTGGACACTGTTCGCATCGTCTCTGTCTAGGGCTGGGCGATATGGCCTAAAAATGTAATCTCTGATTTTTTCACACCAAACTTGATGTATAATTTTAATCGATTTTTTTTTTCTTCTCAAGAACAAACTTCAAATTACAAAGAAATTATTAAAACCATTGCTTTTATTTTAATGCTATGATTTACAACAAATTTGCCCTGCCACTGTAAACGGTGCAGTTTCAAACTCACTTGAAAAAATATATAAAAGTGCATCCTTTTGAAAAGACTGTGACCCTTTTTGATAAAATGCTTTTGTAAACATAAATCTAACATGTCAGATTGCTTGCCATTATAAAAACAAATCAGTTTCCATATTGGTATTGATAAAGTGTTAACATAACTTTCATTAAATACTTTATTTTGCAAAAGGTGCCTTTATTTACAAAATCGTATTTTGTATCCCTGAATATATGTAAACTAAATTAAACATCTGCATGCATTGCATAGTAAACATGACATGTTGGTAGATGTACAGGACATGAGGTGTGTGCTTGCTGTCTGCTTTACACATTTTTGGCGAGCATGTCTGCTTCCTCTGGCTTGAGACATCATGCCCCGTTGTGGCTTCGTAACACAAACCTGGGGTCTAACATTTTCAGCATGTGGATGAACCTCCGGCTTTTTCACTGTATATACGAGCAGCATGTCTTTAGCGATATGCAATGTGACTGTGTGCGTAAAAACTGTCCACCGGAACCCTTTCTTCTAATACGGGACACAATGATTAAATGATTCCGCTAATGTTGGCTGCTTTTTAGCGGGTATCTGTGGGCTGCCACGGTCTGCACATCTAGGGCCCTATAAATTCCGTTTTATTTTTTCCCAAATTCCGTTTTTTCCGGTTTAATTTTTGGGAATTCAGTTTTTTCCGTTTTAATTTTTGGGAATCCTGATTTTTTTTACCTTTTACTCTTATTATACTACCAACAACAGTGTGCTTTTAATGTAAATGACACAAATTAAATAGAAATTACCTTAAATTAATTGAGGTGACAAACATATTTTCTCAATACTGTACCATACAGTACAGTAAAGTGCATCAAAAACATTTTGACTTCATCATGTATTCATACAGTAGTATATTTTGTGTTTTTATGGGTTTCATTGAATAAAAACATGGTCAGCTCTCAGGCAGATCCAGTAAACGTTTGCATACCAAAATTGTTCTGAAAATTTAAGTTGTAAAAATAAAAAAGAATTAACAAAGATGACCAACAAAATGAGAAATTATACTTCCATGGCAATAACATACTAACCAGCTAGCAGTGAAAACACCAACCCTCCCCCTGTCCTCTGAGCTCCCAGCCCAGGCAGAGTCAGCTAAGAGGGCTGTGGCTAACGGGGCTAGCTAGCTAACAGCAGCTACTGTTAGCAGCAGTGAACAGTCACTCTGGTGATATGCCGATAATATGAATCGGACAGGTGGCTAACTCTCTCGCATTACACCTTTAATTATGATTTCTCAGGTCTGCTTCTTTGCAAAACTACAGTTCACTTGACACGTACAAGCCGTTCAGGAACTGCTCGGCTCTGTACCGAAGGAACTGCTCGGCTCTGTACCGAGGGGTTAATGTCAACTTTCTCAGTTTTTCGCCGACAAAGACGAAGCCGTGGGCAGCCGCTTCGCCACGCTTGCATTGTTTTGACAGGGGGGGTGGGGACTTGTTGTGCCACCCAGATTTGCTTCCCTCCATGCCGTTTTACCCGGACATACGTCCCTCCTCCACACGAAAACAGCATTTCAGTGAAATTATGTCCAATTCCGCAATATTCCGCGTTAAAAAGTGTCTTCCGTTTTAATCGGCCAATTCCGCAATTCCATCCGTGATTCCATGATCGCGGAAACCATAAGGCCCTATACATCTCATAGTGAACAACAAGTGTCCCACTGTGATCCAGGCATCTGTTTGAGATGCTGAAATAAATGGTTCGGTCCACTGCCGTTGAACAAACTTTGCAGCGGACAGTGGTTTGTTCGAGGTCCGACACTTTATAACCAAGCTACTGACGAGACGGTGCCTTTTTAGGAATGAACTCTTGGCTCGCTGCATGTTGTGTTTGTTTTTTCTGTGGAAAGTCAATGCGAGGGGGGGAGGGCAGAGCCTACTATGAACTACGGGAGCCCATGAGGAGCGGCGGAGGAGCAAGTTAAATAAAAAATCGTCCTAAACCAAAAACTCGAATTAATCGATTTTGTCGATTTATCGTCCAGCCCCATCTCTGTCTCCAGTCTGCACATGTTTCCAGACTTTTTACTGTGACAACCAAGTTCCCTCGTTATATTATTAACATTAAACTAGCTTCAAACGCCATTGCATAGCAGACTGAAGCAGAGCTAACTAGTTAGCCAATTTCCAGCTGACTTCACCGTACTCGTAGGCAACTGTAAATACTATCGTAACGTGGCGACACTTACCTGTGGCTCGGGTGCAGTTGCTGGGTCCAGTATGGTTGGGACTGATCCTTTTACGAGGGTCAGTGTCGAGGCAAAGCCAGCTTTGTACTGACCCTCGTTACTGAAGCAGTCCGATGTGAAGTGGTTAGCACACACATACAAGCTAACACGAATCGCAGCTGGCACGTTGTCGTTAAAAATGAAACACAACCACTGTCTCTTCTGTTGTTCTGTAGCTGGGACAGAATATAGGCACTGATGTGGATTTGTACAACCAACAACAGAGCAATTCGCGTGTCTAACTCTGAGCGATGACATTGCGAAACACACTGAACTTCACCTCTAAGATGAACGCTCCCCTCTCGGATATCTCTTATGTCCGCGCAGAGAAGGCCTGCATATGAAAATTAGTTATGTAACAAAAGGAGCTGAATCTCACAGCCTGTAGGAGTGCCATTTTACCAGTGGGTGGGCTGCAGAGACCAAGCAGGAATCGTTTGCTTTCCTCATTCTGGGAGTTGGTAGGCTCAGGGAGGACCAGTTTATATATGTACAGACTAGAGAAAACTTGTTTTTCATTATATGGGACCTTTAAAGATATTTGAAATGTGGAACAATACTAATGTTCTTACTGGAGATAGTGATATTCGGGATGATGTTACATCAATGTTACAAGTTTTAGGGAAGAACATTCCTACAGTTTTATTGAGGTTAAGTTGGAGGCAGCAGCCAGATGTTTTGTGCTGGCATGTACATATATTACTGTATCGTCCGCATACATTAGTGTGTTGATTTCCGGGCAAACCGATGGTAGATCATTGATATACAGGCTAAACAGGAGCGGGCCAAGTGTTGATCTTTGTGGTACTCCAGTCAGAGGTTGAGTTTTGGAGAACGATGATTGTTCACGGAAACATGTTGATTTCTACCATTTAAGTATGACTCAAACCATTTGAGTGTCAGTGGCTGCTCTGACACAAATTTCTTAGTGACCTTGGGAATCACAGGTAGGATACTGATTGGGCGGTAGTTGCAAGTGGTCAGTGGGTCATCTGACTTAAATATTGGAGTAACAATTTTGGTTTTCCAGGTAGCTGGGAAAATCCCCTGTAGTACTGACTGGTTGATGGTGAGTGTGATGGGGTAGGCTAAGTGTTCTTTAAGGGATTTAAGCATTTTACAATCCATACCATAGATGTCCTTTGCCGTTGAACTTTTGAGAGAGTTACTTAGTGCTTGGGTTTTGAGTTCAGAGATGGGTTTGATGTGGAAGGAAGGCTTGCTTTCATCTACTTTAAGAATATTTATAGTTGTTTGAGGGAAGTTCTGTGCGATTTCAGTCACAGAGTTGATGAAATATTGGTTGAAGGCTATGGCAATTTGTGCTGGGTCTTGTATTAATTTATCATTTAGGTTCAGCTCTAACTGTTTCCTCAGCCCGTGACCAATTTCCATAACATTCCTAATTTTATCCCAGATCAGCCTTGTGTTACCCTATGCCTCGTTGATGATTGTTGTGAAAAAATTGGCTTTGGCTTTTCTGATTTCTTGTATCACTGTGTTTCGTAGTGAGGTGAACGTATGCCTGTCACTGTCTAACTTGGACTTCAATTATTTTTTCAGTGCAGAGTCTCTTTTTTGCATCAGTTGAAATATGTCAGTGTTGAGCCAGGGGAGTGCATTGTTTTGTTTTTTTCCCTTGAAACTTTCCCGTGAACTTCTTGACTAAACTATGCAGCTTGGCTGTAAACATTTCGCTGTCTGCTTCTGTGTTGCTCCCAGTGAGTATGTTGTTCCAGTCTGTCTGCTGCACTGCTCTCTGAAAATTAGCTATTTCATTTTTTGGAATCCTGAGTTGCTCCACAGGTTTTTTATTATGATGAAATCGCTTTTTTGAAGGGCTGTATAATGGCAGGGAAAACCCTGACTTCCCTGCGCCTTCAGGTCAGGGATAGGTCTCTCACTGTTGTTTCGGCTTATGGGCCAAACGGCAGTGCAAAGTACCCGACCTTCTTGAGGCCCTGGGAGGGGTACTGGAGAGTGCTCCAACTGGTGACTCCGTTGTTCTACTGGGGGACTTCAACGCTCACATGGGCAGCGATAGTGTTACCTGGAGGGGTGTGATTGGGAGGAACGGCCTCCCCGATCTGAACCCGAGTGGTGTTTTGTTATTGGACTTCTGTGCTAGTCACAGTTTGTCTATAACAAACATCATGTTCAAGCATAAGGGTGTCGTATATGCACTTGGCACCAGGATGCCCTAGGGCGGAGGTCAATTATCGACTTTGTAGTCGTGTCATCTGACCTCCGGCCTATGTCTTGGACACCCGGGTGAAAAGAGGGGCTGAGCTGTCAACTGATCACCACCTGGTGGTGAGTTGGATCCGCTGGCAGGGGAGGAAGCTGGACAGACCTGGCAGACCCAAACGCATTGTAAGGGTCTGCTGGGAACATCTGGTGGAGCCCTCTGTCAGGGAGGTCTTTAACTCCCACCTCCGGGAGAGCTTTGACCAGATCCCGAGGGAGGCTGGGGACATTGAGTCCAAATGGACCATGTTCTCCCCTTCCATTGTTGACATGGCTGTCCGGAGCTGTGGCCGTAAGGTCTCCAGTGCCTGTCGTTGCGGCAATCCCCGAACCCGGTGGTGGACTCCGGAAGTAAGGGATGCTGTCAAGCTGAAGAAGGAGTCCTATCGAGCCTGGTTGGCTCGGGGGACTCCTGAGGAGGCTGACGGGTACCGGCAGGCCAAGCGTGCGGCAGCAAGGGCAGGGGTGGAAGCAAAAACTCGGGTCTGGGAAGAGTTCGGGGAGCCCATGGAGGAGGACTACCGGTCGGCCTCGAAGAAATTCTGGCAAACCATTCGGCGCCTCAGGAAGGGGAAGCAATCCTCCACCAACACTGTTTACAGTGGAGGTGGGGAGCTGTTGACCTCGACTGGGGACATTGTCGGGGGTGGAAAGAATTCTTTGAGGATGTCCTCAATCCCACTGACAAGCCTTCCATAGAGGAAGCAGAGGCTGGGGACTCAGAGGTTGACTCATTCATCACTCAAGCCAAAGTCCACCGGGGGTGGATGAGATCCGCTCTGAGTACCTCAAGTCTCTGGATGTTGTGGGGCTGTCTTGGCTGACACGTCTCTGCAGCATCGCGTGGCAGTCGGGGACAGTACCTCTGGACTGGCAGACCGGGGTGGTGGTTACCCTATTCAAAAAGGGGGACCAGAGGTTGTGTTCCAACTATCGGGGGATCACACTCCTCAGCCTCCCTGGGAAAGTCTATTCTAGGCTACTGGAGAGGAGAATTCGGCCGACAGTCAAACCGGATTCAGGAGAAACAATGCAGTTTTCATCCTGGCCGCAGAACACTGGACCAGCTCTATACCCTCCGCAGGGTGCTCGGGGGTTCATGGGAGTTTGCCCAACCAGTCCATATGTGTTTTGTGGACTTGGAGAAAGCATTTGACCGTGTCCCTCGTGGCATTCTGTGGGAGGTGCTCTGGGAGTACGGGGTCGGAGGCCCTCTATTAAGGGCTGTATGGTCCCAGTACAAACAGAGCAGGAGCTTGGTTCGCATTGCCGGCAGTAAGTCAGAACTGATCCCGGTGCAGGATGGACTCCGGCAGGGCTGCCCTTTGTCACCAGTTCTGTTCATTATTTTTATGGACAGAATTTCTAGGTGCAGCCACGGGCCAGAGGGGATCTGGTTCGGGAGCCACTGGATCTCATCTCTGCTTTTCGCAGATGATGTGGTTTTGTTGGCTCCTTCGAGCCAGGACCTCCAGCATGTCCTGGGGCGGTTTGCAGCTGAGTGTGAAGGGGCTGGGATGAAAGAATAAGATCCTGGATACTAGTGGCCGAAATGAATTTACTCCGCAGGGTGGCAGGGCGCTCCCTTAGAGATAGGGTGAGGAGCTCTGTCACCTGGGGGGAGCTCGGAGTAGAGCCGCTGCTCCTCCACATCGAGAGCAGCCAACTGAGGTGGCTCGGACATCTGTACCGGATGCCCCCTGGACGCCTCCCTAGGGGAGGCCTGGGAACGCCTTGGGATCTTCCCGGAAGAGCTGGAGGAAGTGTCCGGGGAGAGGGAAGTCTGGATGCCCCCGCGACCCGGCCCCAGATAACGTGGAAGAAGATAGATGGATGGATGGATACTTGAAGTAGCTTTTTAAGTGTGACATAGAAGTCGTTACTGGAGGAGGGTGGACGATATATAACAATAAGCGCAAAGGACATTTCAGATGTTCAGACCAATACACTCTAAATCATGGGCAAAGGCCAGCATATTTGATGACAGATTATGTGCTCTTTGATATAAATCATGACCCCACCCCCTCTTCCCTCAGTTCTGTCCCATCTAAAATTATTGTAGCCTGGTACAAGCAATGCAGCCGATGGACAGTTGTCATGAAACAGCGTTTCTGAGCCGAGGATATTTGGATGGAGAACATCTCTTTTGAAGTGTGCTGCGCTTCTTCTTTGTCTTCTTCTCCGTTTATGGTTGGATAAGAAACCAATTCTACCACCTGCAATATCTGAGTGTGTAAATGCTGCACTTACTAAGACAATGAAAGCAATTTCATTTCATATTATTGGTCTTGTTTATGGGCTAACTGATAATACACATTTTCCAATATCGCGCAGATGATTTATCGGTCCAATAGTTATGTATCCCTAAAAGAAATGGCAACAATTTGTATTTACTTCCAGCATTGCATCTCGCTGACAACATTACAACATAGCCTGAACTCAACCATCAACAGAGTGAATCCCGATCACATTATCATCTACTGAGCTGCTTACCTTTGAATCTACTTCATTACTGACAGCACGATCAAACTATAGCTGGCCACACCTTACGAACATAGAAAATATGTGATAAGCATAAGTGACAAGATTGTTGTCAAGGACAGGGTTATAATAAAGTAATGTGGTCATTGTTGATTAACTTTGCTGCAATGTCTATCATTAACTGTACTGACAAGGAAAAAGCTTGGCTGACAGATGAATTGGTCAGATTGTATTCTGGATGAGCATTAATGCACGTCACTTGGGTTTGAGAAGCACTGATGTTCAAGCCTGTCTGGCAATCAATGAAGGCAACCTCTTAAACTGGGGAGTCAAACTGCAAACATTGTATGAACAGAGTGAGTCTTGTAATTAGAGCCAGTTTAAGCCTCATATTAACACTATGAGCTCTGACAGCAGTACTATCACAGACAAAACTCATTTTACAAACTGTCTTATGTCGTGCTGTTGTTTTAGAATTGATCAGATACAATGCAGTTTTGAAAATTCAAAAATTCCTCATGAATCCTGGGTTAACGGTTTCCATTTTTTATTCAAATTAATTATTGAAAAAGTAATTATTTATGTCAGAACACCACTCTGCTTATTATCCAGTGACGGTTAGACATTGTGGGGAATGTTTGCATTTGGCAGGTTTTCGAGAAAAGGCAAATATTTCGATGCAAGACAATGTGTATGTTTTTCTGCTACTTCTTCATGTCAAAATTAGATATATGACCATTCACCCATTTATAACACCAGAGAATTTTAGAAACACATTTCGTATTTTTGACATTTCCATTCCATACATGACAGGATTCAAAAGTGGTTGAAGTATCATAAAATAGAGAGACAGAATAATTTGCAGCACACCGGGTACACTGGTCATATCAAGTCTACTCTGAACTATTTGAAAGCAGCCACCACAAGTAAAATTCAGAATAGACACAAGGTGAGGTGTGCAGGTACTGACAGCTTTTTGTCTGGTCTGTTTGGAACCAGAAAAACAAATTTTGAGAATCTTCATGTAAGAAAACAGAATTGGAAGCAGAGGGACTGCAATGGAGACAGTGGTGGAAAAAAGCCCATAGATGTTGTTCACTTTGGTGTCAGAACATGCCAACTTAACAACAAGGTAATTCTGACAGTACAAACTGTTAATGATGTTTCCACACAGTGGCATATGGAGGTTTAGGGAAAAAGTGATTAAGAATTTTCCAAAAGAGTACAACCATAATGTAAAAATAAAGATAACTGCCTTGTTACATGTCATACGTGTGTGATATTGTACAGGACAACAGATAGCAAGATATCTGTTATAAGACATGACAGCTAAATTACAAAACTCCACATTTGCATAAGAATACAAACAGAAAATCTGCAGGAAACAAAATGAAGCAGAAACAGTGTGAATGTCAGAGAGAATCTGAGTCAGAAGGAACGGAAAAAAACCCTGAACTACCATACAGTTCATTTACAAACAGACTGCACAGGAACATGTACATAGGTTCATGTAAGCTCCTGTTCATACAGATAATTACAATAAGAGATGTGTTTAAAACAACCGTAACAATGTAAAGGAATGCAGTTAGCATAAAGTATAAGTATCTTAAGTTTCCAACCTGCAGATAGCCTCCAAGAATAAAATAAGATAAAGTTGATACATTTGAATGTACCACCATTATTACATTTGTAAATGAAACATGATCTCGTCACCTGCTGCAGTCACTTCTGTCAGCTGCAGCTACGTCTGACGCTTTATAGCTTCACAGAACAGGAAGCACAGCAGGTCAGTCCCACCTCATCACCAGAGCCCATACTAGTCTATCAGCTGACACATGGATTATATGAATATCGCAATATTTTTAGGTCGTATCGTCATAAACAATATATATAGATATTTTTAAATGGCCTCAAACTATGCACCAAAATCAAATATCACAATATGTTTGACCAAAAGATCAATCTTGATACAATGACAATATTGTAGGTCAGATTATTGGCACTTTCACAAAATACTTTGTAAATCAATAATAGACTAATGTCTAAAGAGGATTTCGATGTTTATAAAGAAATAATTCTGGAAATAAATTTCTTCTGATATGAGCTTGGATATGGACTCCATGAATGAGGAAATTAAATGGTTTGTCAGACAGCTGCTTCAGACTCAGCATGAGGGGAAGCGTCAGAGAGAAACTTGTGAGACTGTTGAGGAAAACCTGCTAGTGTGAATGTTAAGGTCACAGAGTCAGTAACCACGTTAACTGATCTGGAATTAAAGGTATTTCTCTTCCCAGAATGAAAAAAACCCAGAGTTTTTCTCATTGAAGGCTTAGGGCTGTGGTCTGTAGCTGCAGCCTCAAACATATTCTAGCCAGTTCAGTCAGAGGGCCTGTCATTCCGTATGTGTGAATACATCTCGGTGTAAACATTCTATGTTACTTTTAAACATTGTTTATTCTTTGTTGCATTACATTTTAGTGGAACATTGTCTCAATTCACCACTCTCCATATTAAGAGTGAAAGAAAGACTGTCAATCTTATAAATAATCTTAAAAATAACATGTTGCCTGGTTACAATGATTAACATAACAGGTGTGTATATATTTTTCGGATGTTGGACATTTGTAGTCCATACATGACAGGATTCAAGAGTGGCTGAATGATTACAAAATACAGAGCAAGAATGATTTGCAGCACACCGGGTACACTGGTCATATCAAATCTACTCTGAAATATTTGGAAGCAGCCACCAACGGCAAAATTCATTAGAGACACAAGGTGAGGTGTGCAAGTACTGACAGCTTTTTGTCTGGTCTGTTTGGAACCAGAAAAACAAATGTGAAGAATTTTCAAGTAAGAAAACAGAATTGGAACCAGAGTAAATAAAAAGAAGAGAGCAGTTGTGACAATGCCATAGATGTTGTTCACTTTGGTGTCAGAACAGGCCAACTTAACAACTGGGTAGTTCAGACAATACAAACCGTTTATGATGTTCCTACAAAGTGGCAAACGGATGGTTAAGGATAATTTAATCAAGAATATCCCACATGAGTACGACCATATCACACCAATAAGCATCACTGCCTTGTTACATGTCATACGTGTGTTATATTGTAGAGGACAACAGATAGCAAGATATCTGTCATAAGACATGACGACTAAATTGACAAACTCTACATTACCATATGTATACAAACAGTAAACCTGCAGGTAACAAAGAGAAGCAGAAACAGTGTGAATGTCAGAGAGAATCTGAGTCAGAAGGAACGGAAACAACCCTGAACTACCATACAGTTCATTTACAAACAGACTGCACAGGAACATGTACATAGGTTCATGTAAGCTCCTGTTCATACAGATAACCACAATGAGAGATGTGTTTAAAACAACCATAACAATGTAAAGGAATGCAGTTAGCATAAAGTATAAGTATCTTAAGTTTCCAACCTGCAGATAGCCTCCCAGAATAAAATTAGATACAGTTGAATTTAACACCATTCTGAAATCTGTAAATGAAACATCTCATCACCTGCTGCAGTCACTTCTGTCAGCTGCAGCTACGTCTGACGTTTTATAGCTTCACAGAACAGGAAGCACAGCAGGTCAGTCCCACCTCATCACCAGAGCCCATACTAGTCTATCAGCTGACACAATCAATGACCCCTCCAAAAATCACCAACTGAACGTGGTGTGTAATGTGGCACTCGCCCCGTTTTACTTTTTACTGTATTGATTAATGCTCTGGCTGCAGATGGGGGGTCAGTGTGGAGGGCTGAGGAGGTGGAGATTGTTGTTTCATGTGTTAGTGGCAGCAGGTCAGGGGATGTGAGTGTTGGCTTATTAAACCTGCATTCAAACAGGTTGTCGGCAGTTGACAGTCGTTTTCAACAGTGTTGGGGGAGGATTTCCTGTAATTGACAAATTACAGGAAACCAATAATACGATATAATCTTTTCCTGTTACTGTATGTGTCTCCACACTGATGCAGATTTGTTTCTGAACTTTTCAGTGGAGCTCCTCTTTGCTATTCAAGTCCGTGTTTCTCGCTGGTTGTATAGGATTCTGTACCCACCTCTAGGCTTCCTCCTTGGCCTAAAATGAGTTTAGCTGTAGATGACAATTTATTGTTGTTATATGTGCAGATGCAGAAGGTTTTAGTTCACAAACATGTCCTTCCAAAAATGGACATAATATGTCATCCTGGTCTGGAGCCGCAGCCTTCAACACTCCAACTAGGACCAGACATTAGAAATATTGTACTGACACCTTTTTATTGCACCTACACAGTATTTCTGTGACCAGTCAACATTTTAGAACAGAACAGTTGTTTACATGCTTTCCTTATTTTTGACATTTGCAATCCATACATGACAGGATTCAAAAGTGGCTGTATGATGAGAAAGTACAGAGACAGAATGATCCGCAGCACACTGGGAACACCACTCACATCAAATCTACTCTGCAGTATTTCAAAGCAGCAACCAAAAGAAAAGTTTAAGAGGGAAGCGAGGTGAGGTGTGCAGGTACTGACAGCTTTTTGTCTGGTCTGTTTGGAACCAGAAAAGCAAACATAAAAAATTTTCACGTAAGAAAAAAGAATTGGAAGCAGAGGGACTAAGATGGTGAGAATAACACCAAAAATTCCATAAATGTTATTGACTTCAATGTCAGAACATGCCAACTTTACAATAAGATAGTTATGACAATACAAACTGTTTATGATGTTTCCACAGAGCGGCAAACGGATGTTTAAGGATAAAGTAATTAAGAATTTCACAAAAGAGTACAACCATATTGAAGCAATAAATATCCCCACCTTGTTAAACGTCATATGTGTGTTATACTGCAGAGGACAGCAGATAGCAAGATATCTGTCATAAGACATGACAGCTAAATTGGTAAATTCTACATTGCCATAAGTGTACACACAGAAAACCTGCAGGTAACAAAGAGAAGCAGAAACAGTGTGAATGTCAGAGAGAATCTGAGTCAGAAGGAACGGAAACAACCCTGAACTACCATACAGTTCATTTACAAACAGACTGCACAGGAACATGTACATAGGTTCATGTAAGCTCCTGTTCATACAGATAACCACGATGAGGGAAATGTTAACAAACACAATACCAATGTAAAGCAAAGCTGTTAATGTAAAATACAGGTATCTCAATGTTCCTACATGTATGTATGTGCTAAGAATGAAATAAGATAAAGTTGAATTTACCATCGTTCTTGTTTTCGATAACAAAACAGTAAGCACATTTGTAAAAAGGTTTGCTTATAGAGTTTTTAAATCAAGATTAATTATTTATTTCAATTGCAGACATTGTTCTAAATAACACAGGCATTCTCTCCATATCTGCTGAGCTTTACACCAACAACGCTGCTTCACTGGCCTTTAAACATGATCAAGCCTAACAAAAATAACGACAAGCAGCATAAACTTACCATTTACTCCCCACATTCACTGAATTATAAATATCATTATTAAATATATTCAAACAGATTTCTTTATATCGAAACATTCACTTTACACACAGCTCAACATTTTTTACAGACAGTTGCAAACTGCTACAGTAACTACTGAGAGGCTGCATCATTATCAGCTGCTTTATACCTCTGCATGACATCAGGTTACTAACAAAGTAGTCCCACCTCACTTCTGACATGTCTAGCAGCAAAAACTACAAGCAATTGATGAGGAGAATTGGATCTCTTTCTGAAAAATGTCATGAGTCATCTTATGATGTTAAAATTGGGGATCTCTCTCTCTCTTATACACACAATTATTCTCAATGAAATGAGCAGTCAAGCCTATAAGTGCTTCATTTGAACCTGACCAACAGTTAGTCGTAAAAGAAATGCTGTTTCCTGCAATTTCGTCTGAAGGCAGATTCTTTATTTTGCATAAATCTCGTCCATCTTCTTTGTGCAGAATAATTTCTGTTTTTAATGGGTGTCTGGGCCCTACCTCGGCCATAACCTTTTTAAACCCTGCACCCTAAACAACTGCAAAAGGAAGGATGTCTGTGGCTAGCATTTCCATCAGGAGTTGGTCCATTTCTTCAGTTCTTGGATCATTTAGTCCATCGTGTGGTTTTCTCTAGCACTTGTTTGAGGGTTGGCTGTGTCAATGATGTGGTTGGAATTTGAGGCTGTGCATCTTTTTGCACCTTCTCATAGATGTCTTTGTGTTTTCATTGAAGGTGTGCCCACAAGTTGGATGTATTTTTAAATTTCAGGCTGCCAGATCCCTGGCTCACAGAGGCTGTACAGATGTTGCATGTGACTGTACCTGATGAGCCTTTTGGGTCCCATAGTTGACTACGTCCACCAATTGCCGTCTGTCAAAATATAAAGTAAATTATAGCTGCTGTGCAGCGATGGGTCGGGTCTGGGCTATTTTTGGCAATTTCTTTTTTTTTTTTAAGATTTTTTTTTTTTTAAGATTTTTTTGGCATAGACACCTTTATTAAGCAGTAGACAGATAGAAAATATGGGAGAGAGAGGGGGATGTGACATGCAGCAAAGGACCTCCGGCCGGAATCGAACCGGGGTCGGCTGCGTCTATGGCATGCGCTCTACCCACTCCACCACCTGCGCGCCATTTTTGGCAAATTTAGGCAATTCTGAGCAACAAACAGGAGAATAGGAAGACAAGACAGTTGACAACAATGTTCATTTTGGACCACTTGAGGCTTGAACTCACAACTTCTGGAACCAAAGACTGTCATCTATCACTCTGAGCTAATTGGCAAGTGGGAATACAACAGTGGCTTAACAAATTGAGTAAGCCATTCACTGTTGTGTAGGCAGATTTGAAACCACTGTAAAAAATTCAGTTTTCAAGACAAAAATATGAAAATACACATATTGCAGCATGGAGATGTTGGTAATTTGTTTTTAAAAATGATTGATTTGCTCCATAAGTGAATAACTGATGTTTAAAAATGCTGCTTGCATTGACTGCAATTATTCACATGACAGCAGAATTCAAAATGTTCTCAAAAAATCAGTTTTTTAGGTAAAATTCTGATATTTGTCAAACATCATCTACCATGACTCTAAAAAATGTTCAATTTTTTCATTAACATTGAAGATTTATTTATCAATTTGCAGGTATATGTTTACAGTAGTGTTCACAGTCAAACATTTTCATGCACTGTGGGCAAAAATTGTGGGAGGAGATAGGTTTTTATAAGTTTTACAGTTTTTAAAAAAACAGAGTGATGGACTTCATAATTTTTAATAAGTTTAAATGTACAAAAGTTTCTTTAGTATTGGGGCTGCAGTTTGATGAAGGTGTGAAGTTCTAGCGGGTTGATTTGTTATGAATTTTCAATGTTTTGAACTTTAGATGCTTGCTGTAGCGCCACCATCAGGACTACTGGCTTGGGTTTACAGCTGAGGTATCTGGCATGAGACTGGACCTTTGTGCAAAATTTGGTTAGCTTTCACCCATGGTCCGGTCCAAGCCATTTGTTTTTATTTAATTTAGATGCTTGCTGTGATTACACCATCAGGACAATTGTCTTGTGTCTCATGTTGAGGACATCTGACGTTTTGATCTGTCATCATTATCATCAACACCCTTGCTGGGTCTCCGAACCCACAACCCCCGACACCAAGAGCCAGCTCCTAACTCACTGAGCTAATTGGCTGGAATTGTCGACACAGGGAGTCACTGCCCGGGCAGCTGTTGTCAAGGCAGATTTAAAAAATGGTAAAAATGTCAGAATACATAAGTTGCATCTTGACAGCATGGAAATGTTGGTGATTTGTTTTTAACTCTAAGTGTTTGCTTCATAAGAGAAAATCTGATGTTTAAAAATGCCACTCTTACATTGACTCCAGTTGTTCCCATGAGAGCAGAATTCAAAATGTTCTCAAAATTCAGTTCTCAGCAGTACTGGGGCTACAGTTTGGTGAAAGTTTCAAAACTGTAGCATATACTGGTGATTTTGTAGGTATTTTGTAAGTTTTTAAAATTTAAACGCTTCTTGTGGCCCCCCCCCCAGGAGGAATACTGACATGTCCTTGGAATTAAGTAAATCTGGCATGGGGCCGGACATTTCTGTGAAGTTTGGTGAGTTTTCGCCCTTGGGAAGTATGACTTCCTCAGAAGAAAGAAGAAAGAATTCCTAGGAATACAATAGTGTCCTGGCAGCTTAGCTGCCCGGACCCTAACAAGCCAGGTGAGACATACAATATGAAAACAAAAATTACTGCTGCTACAGCCGCAACTATTACTACTATTATTATTATTATTATCTGTCAAGCTACAACAAACCATTTTCAATCATCGTTTACTGCCTGCCTTCTAAAATCTACTACTTAGTGATGCACTTAATCCATTATGTGAGTTGTACATGCTGCGGCTTAATGACAGTCAGCAACGCACACTTGTGTCGTTGGATTTTACACACGTGTAAAAGAAAAGCTATATTTTATACACAAGCTATGTTTGATACTTTTTTCTCATGTCTAAATGTTCACTCCTCGCATGCCTAACTTACGTTTTACAATGTACAGACTGTAACTACAGATATGCTAGTTTTAAATACGGTAATCATTACTCTATTTCGGCAAAATAAGTTTGTTGTGGTTTTCAAGCTCATTAATGTTAGTGGTATTCCACTGATAGCCATGGCATTAGCTAGCTTTGTGGTTAGCTTGAGTAAGTCTATGATAAGCCATAATTTAGCAATGGCTAATGTCATATGCTACTGCAAATGATTGTAAAACATACTTTTTCAAAATAATGGGCCGGGGAGAAGATAGGTCTCATTGCTATCACTGTCACGCTATTAAAGAAATACATCTTCAGTCACATTGTCGGTATAACTCTTGACAGTCAGTCAACTATACTGAAACATTGAACATGATTACATGCTAATTCCGTTTCACTCTCGGCTTACATGTAACAGCAGCAAAACTGGACATGGTACAGGGTATATACAGCAATTCTTAAGTTGAATTTAACACCTTTTAATACCTTTTTTTTAATACCTTCACAATATTTTTTAATACCAACACGATATATTAATTCGGCTTCCTCAGTGCACTGATCAGGGATGTGATTGGACAAAGATAAAAAAGCAGGAAATTATACGGACCCGTAGTGGGGGGGGGGGACAGAAATGCTTTACAGCAGCTCCCATTCAAAGTCAAGAATATGCAGAAAAATAGTGGGCCTAGTCGTAATAAAAATGATGATAATGATAATAATAATAATAATAATAATAATAATAATAATAATAATAATAATAATAATAATAATAATAATAATAATAATAATAATAATAAACTATATTTATGCTGTATATTTATAATAGAAGTCTACTACAACTGTACTTTTTTTTACCATTAAATGTTATTTTATACATTATCATATTTTATAATGTTCTGTCATGGAGTACATCACTTCACTGCTAACAGAAAAGAGAGCAGCTCACTGCCAGTTGCAGCTCCTTATCTTGATCTGCAGTCTTTGCTAATTTTTTGTCATGATTGTTATTATTAGTACTTAGATTATCAAAAATCACAGTTACATGTCAGGATGTGGTTATTATAGACAGATTCAATATTTAACTGTCATGTGTCATCACAGTAACAGCGTTACATACATTAGCAGCTGTAAACACATAAAAACATGATAAAACATCATGTGGTCTAGGGCTGAACGATATGGACAAAATTTCATATCTCGATATTCATGCCAGATATCTCGATATCGATACGATACGATATGACTACGGGTTCGGTGCAAACCAAGCATTTTCCAGAAAAATAAAGAGATTATTTTAAGCCATATACAAATGGTTGATAGAGAAATCTTTACCAAATAATCACAAACTCACTACAGAGACAAATATATTTGAAGTAACAACAGTAAAGGGAGGGAGAAGAACAAACGAACTATGTGCATTTTTACAAGATGAACAATGACATCCTAATCTGGAGAGAAAGAGTGAGAGTGAAGATCTAGACTCAGCAGCTTCAGGTTATCGCTGGTAAAGTACCGGTGGAATTTAGAAAGACTAAGAAGTCAGAGAATTAACGGATCAAAACAGAGTAGACGGCAGCTATACGGTCTCAAATCCACAGAGCGAGCGGCTGCAGCGTCCGCTCCTGCTGCCCCAGCCAGCTCCCACACATATACACCTGCCGCCTGCAGCCGCTCGGGAGGACAGAGAGCCGGCGCTGCTGCAGGGGAGCCGCAGACTGCGGTGACTCTGAGCAGCAGGAGAATTACAATATAATATATCTCTCGCCTTTCCCCTGATGATCTGAATAAGTCGCTAAATTTGTTGCTAGTCGCTTTTTAGAAATAAAGTCACTAAGAGGGTCTGAAAAGTCGCTAAACTAGCTAGAAAGTCGCCAAGTTGTGTGTGCGTCTCAGTCTCCGTCTCCCTCACTCCCGCCCTCGTATGTTTGTCATTGGTTGGCTTCAGCTGTTGATCCACAGCAAGCATGAAATAAGCTTTGTGGTTGGCTGGCCTTAGCGGTGCATTCAAGGGCAATCGTAAAAAGGATGTTTGTTGTGACTGCCAGAGCTGTACGTGCAGGGCAAGTGGGGTAATCTATATCGTTGCTTTTTCGATATGAATATCTTGAATGTTCATATCTAGATATAGATACCATAACGATATATTGTTAATGTGGTCCCCTGACGCTGCACGTATCGCGCTGCTTTCTGTCAGTCATCAGACTGATGATCGCCATGACTCAAGTGCAGCAAACTTTCTGTCTTAAAATATGCAGAGGAAAACTCGGGAGAAGCAGCCGCTAGATGTTTCTCTGTCAACCCCAAGAGAGGGAGAGATTGGCAAAAAAATAAAACTGAGCCTCAGCGTCTGTCTGAGGAGGACAGCAACAGGACCAGGCTGCCTGCTGGAGGGAGGAAGACGGCTGGCGAGGAGCTTCAGATAAACATGCGGGAATTAGTTATCAGCAAACAGGCACGCCACGAGAGAGTGTCCCGCAAAATGATCAGGGCGATGGAGAAACAAAAGTATGCCACCGTGAGTGACAGCAGAGATGAGGAGTTTGCAGCGAGTGCTGGTCGGCTGAATCGTTTCCTCCGCCGCACCAACTTCACTCGCAGAAGACAACTATTGCCCAGCAGGATGCCAGAAAATTCACAGATTCTGTATGCTTTGATTATGTGTTGTCTTTGCATGATTGTACTGATGTTTCACTGTTTTCTCTTATCTTATCTTATCTTATCTTATCTTATCTTATCTTATCTTATCTTATCATCATTGATTTATCTTGTATCCTAGCTGTCCTAATGCTCTCTTTTTAATCAGTGTGCTGTAATATATTGTTTTTGTTTTTTTGTTTTGTTTTTTAGGGTGCCTATTGTCATCTGGCCGGGGACTACAGCAGGATATTAGCCATGTTGGCTAAAGCTGCCCCTTTTTACTGTTGTTGATGCAGTTAATTAATTGGGATTGTCTTCGATATAATAAACTAATAAACTAAACTAAACAGAGAAGCTGGAGAAGTTTGTGACATTTTCATCCCGGATTTTTGAGAGGAGGGAATTAAACACCTGTCCCAAATAAACACCTGGTCTGCTAAAACCTATTGGTGGTTAATGGCGGTCTGGGAAAAAAAAAAAAATCCGGAAAAATCACATGCCTGCTGATTAACAGCCTCTCACCTTCTAAATGCAACTAACAGTGGAGTTTCATTTTCATTGGTGTACAGGTCACGGCATATTTTATCCCTTAGACTAGCGCTGTGTTTGACCAGTGTGTTATGTTTTAACTGTAGTACCAGCATGACGAGGAGATTTCATGTTCCCCACTTGTTGCGGGTATCGACTGCAAAATCTGTGGTTCATGGATTTCGTCTCTCTGAGACCTTAACCGGTCAAATTTGCGCACTCATTCTTCGTGAAAACATTATTTTCTGCCCTTTTTCGCCACACTCCTGTCTTCAGACTTGGACTCATCCTCTGAGTTAGGATTTGACTCTGGCACATTTCTAGGCTTATCGGGGAGAAAATAGCCGAGAGATTCCACCAGATACCTGTCCGGTGCGTTACTGCTCCGATCCGGTTTAGCAGTGCCGCAGTATGTGTTGTAAAAACAACAACACGAAGTGTTCCTGGCCGAAGGATTACTAGAAGTCTCTTTTTTGAGATTTGTGTGCTGGTGTCAACATGAGGTGTTTTATTTTGAAAAGTAACCGGATGTTATATTGCTGTTTCAGTGAGTGACTTTCTGTCTGCTCGGTGCTAAATTCAGCTGAATTGCTGCGTCCTGCTCTGGCATTCGCCAAAATATAAGTCCTGCGTATCTGCCCCGGACTGCCGGAGCCCTCCGGAGTAGATACGCAGTGCAGCGGACCTGGTGGAAGTTAAGACATTATCTAAAGTGAAAAACCAGCTCAGCTCCGCCACGCAGCGGACACGTATCTGGTGGAATAGCGGAGTTCGTTCCGCCATTGTTCGCTGAAAGTGAAACCTTCTCGTTCTGGGCTCGGAAATTTTTTTCGGACCCTCCCCTCCACACAGTAGCCACTTACAGTGCCATTCCCTGCCCATCTAACACACATTGGCCTGTCACCTGTCAGTCCAGATTACAGATGCTTTGATTCACTTTGGTCGCAAGATGCCACCAATTGGTCGCAGTCTGGAGCCCTGGAGACGCAAATAGTTTTACCGCTTCACACTTTCTGACGTTACATCATCGATACCTCTCAGGTCCTACTCGCACATATAATTTATATAAATAAATTCACCCGATTTCTAGGAGATAGGCCTGCACTTACCACAAATGGAAAAAAAACTAATAGTTGGATTGTGGTTCGAAAATGTAATACCTCGTCAGATGACGTTTATTACTTTTTAATACTTTTTAATGGCCTTAATTTTGGCTAATTTCAATTACTACCTTTTAATACCTTTTACGACCCCGCGGACACCCTGTGGCAGTCACACATTTTGTCATGCTTATTTAAGTTAAGAGAACTGATGGGGATGTTCTTTTATGTGTTATTCAAGCAATGGATTTCTCGTGACAGTTGCCAACTTACCATGAACACACTTCACCGATGATCTCAGACGTGGATAACTGGTTTGCTCTGCCCAACTCTGGATCAGCTGGTTGTAGAGTTTGTAGCGTTCTAAACATGAGTGTTGCCAACAGGGGCGTTGTCGAGTGTCCTCTGGAGGACAAACTATGTAATGCCAACACTCATAACATGGTTGAAGGGTGTTTCATCCATTTTTATTTTATTTTTTAAATATGAATTTATCGGCCATTATAAATGCAGATACCAATAGTTCGGAAAATGCCCAATAGCGGCCGATAATATCGCTTTAATAAACAGTGTTTTACAGTGTTAAACTCATCAAAAAAGGAGTCGCTGTCCATAAACTCAAAAATAATGTAGCGGAAAAGCATACAATACACGCTAGTTTCTAGTATCTGCCCTGAGACTAATTAAGCTTGTAGTGCATGTCTTCTTTAATCCTGAACTCCAAAGTTGTTGCAGCATCCTGTGGTGGCTGTTCAAACAGTTGAGTCGACGTAGGCAAAGAAAACTGGACAAAGTGCGCGGTTTAGGGTTGGTGTACTTTCCTTTTCTTACTAGGCTTTGTTATGTCAAGGAGGCTGAATTTAGGGTTTGGTCTACACGCCGAGCTCTGTTGTCAGAACCATGTGGTGAGGGTCCCAACAGATCAGTCTAAGAATTGGACTGTGATTTTCGGTGTGATTTTGAATCCATCCCACAATGCTTTGATGATTGGTTTATATTAACTGTTGCGACATCTTTCATCGACATCTGACGTGTGATTAAATTGTTCCCTTAATTTTTTCCCCAGCCCAAGCTGGAGCCACGAAATTTGTTTCCCAGCTATCGGCCAAACCTTTACCTGGTCTGGGTTACCCTATCCATGTCAGTTCCTTACATGTAATTTATGCGTAGATGAGCGTAACAAAGGCTGAGAAAAACTAGATTACATTTAATCTTCCATAGGTCTAATAACATTTGTTGTGTTAAAACTCAGTATGTTAACTCTAAACCACTGAGGGACATATCTTGCAAATAACATTATTGGTGTTGATGGAATTAACAACAGGGGCACTAGAGTGGCAACAATGAGAAAACCCCCAAAACAGGACTGGTTTTGCATGTGGAGGTAATTTCAAGTTTCTTCCTCTTGATCTTTTTTGCCTGGTTTTCCACTAGTGCTGGTTTTGGCCAGAGTCATTATCACTACTGGCAGTATGAGGCGATTCTTTAACCCTACAGAAGGTGCACAGGTCGTCCAACTCCTCCAGGATGGCACATCCACATGTGCCGTAGCAAGGAGATTTAATGTGTCTTCTAGCACCCTCTCCAGAACATGGAGGAGATTTCAGGAGACAGGCAGTTACTCTAGGAGAGCTGGACAGGGCCGGAGAAGGTCCTCAAGCCATCAGCAGGACTGATATTTGCTCCTTTGTTCAAGGAGGAACAGGTTGAGCACTGCCCATGCCCTAACAGAATGACCTCCAGCAGGCCACTGGTGTGAATGTCTCTGCCCAAACAGTCAGAAACAGACTTCGTGAGGGTGGCCTGAGGGCGCGTCGTCCTGTAGTGGGCCCTGTGCTCACCGCCAAGCACTGTTGAGCTCGATTGGCATTTGCTAGAGATCACCAGAATTGGCCAGTCCGCCACTGGTGCCCTGTACTTTCACAGAAGAGAGCAGGTTCACCCTGAGCACCTGTGGTGGATGTGAAAGAGTCTGGAGAAGTCCATCAGGCATCACCAGGTTGCTCCTCAGACGTTACAGGAGCTCAGGATGCCCTTACACAGATCTGGGAGGACATCCCACAAGACACCATCTGTCGTCTCATTACGAGCATGTTGTTGAGCATGCATACAAGCACGTGGGGGCCACACAAGATACTGAGAAGCATTTTGAGTTGCAGAAATTAAATTTTGGCAAAATGGACAAGCCTGCCACATCATTACGTCACTTTGATTTTCGGGGTGTCTATACAATTAAGCCCTCTGCAGGCTAAAAACTTTTATTTCCATTAAAAGATGTTCCTTTCGTTCCTGAGACATTGTCCTGTCCATATTTGTATAGATATCCAACAGAATTTTTTTTTTTTCACAGTGAGATCTGATGTGTTTTCAAAGTGTACTTAAAATTTTTTGGAGCAGTGTATAAACAAAGTGAGTCTTGTAATTAGAGCCAGTTTAAGCCTCATATTAACACTATGAGCCCTGACAGCAGTACTATCACAGACAAAACTCATTTTGCAAACTTGTGCTGTCTTGTTGTTTTAGAATTGATCAGATACAATGCAGTTTCGAAAATTCACAAATTCCTCATGAATCCTGGGTTAACGGTTTCCATTTTCTATTCAAATAAATTACTAAGAAAGTAATTATTTATGTCAGAACACCACTCTGCTTATTATCCAGTGACGGTTAGACATTGTGGGGAATGTTTGCATTTGGGAGGTTTTCGAGAAAAGGCAAATATTTCAATGTAAGACAAATGTGTATGTTTATCTGCTACTTCTTCATGTCAAAATTAAATATATGACCATTCACCCATTTATAACACCAGAGAATTTTAGAAACACATTTCGTATTTTTGACATTTCCATTCCATACATGACAGGATTCAAAAGTGGTTGAAGTATCATAAAATAGAGAGACAGAATAATTTGCAGCACTCTGGGTACACTGGTCATATCAAGTCTACTCTGAACTATTTGAAAGCAGCCACCACAAGTAAAATTCAGAATAGACACAAGGTGAGGTGTGCAGGTACTGACAGCTTTTTGTCTGGTCTGTTTGGAACCAGAAAAACAAATTTTGAGAATCTTCATGTAAGAAAATAGAATTGGAAGCAGAGGGACACAATGGAGACGGTGGTGGAAAAAAGCCCATAGATGTTGTTCACTTTGGTGTCAGAACATGCCAACTTAACAACAAGGTAATTCTGACAGTACAAACTGTTAATGATATTTCCACACAGTGGCATATGGAGGTTTAAGGATAAAGTGATTAAGAATTTTCCAAAAGAGTACAACCATAATGCAACAATAAAGATAACTGCCTTGTTACATGTCATACGTGTGTGATATTGTAGAGGACAACAGATAGCAAGATATCTGTCATAAGACATGACAGCTAAATTATAAAATTCTACATTGCCATATGTATACAAACAAAAAATCTGCAGGTAACAAAGAGAAGCAGAAACAGTGTGAATGTCAGAGAGAATCTGAGTCAGAAGGAACGGAAACAACCCTGAACTACCATACAGTTCATTTACAAACAGACTGCACAGGAACATGTACATAGGTTCATGTAAGCTCCTGTTCATACAGATAACCACAATGAGAGATGTGTTTAAAACAACCATAACAATGTAAAGGAATGCAGTTAGCATAAAGTATAAGTATCTTAAGTTTCCAACCTGCAGATAGCCTCCCAGAATAAAATTAGATACAGTTGATACATTTGAATGTACCACCATTATTACATTTGTAAATGAAACATGATCTCGTCACCTGCTGCAGTCACTTCTGTCAGCTGCAGCTACGTCTGACGCTTTATAGCTTCACAGAACAGGAAGCACAGCAGGTCAGTCCCACCTCATCACCAGAGCCCATACTAGTCTATCAGCTGACACATGGATTATATGAATATCGCAATATTTTTAGGTCGTATCGTCATAAACAATATATATAGATATTTTTAAATGGCCTCAAACTAAGCACCAAAATCAAATATCACAATATGTTTGACCAAAAGATCAATCTTGATACTATGACAATATTGTAGGTCAGATTATTGGCACTTTCACAAAATACTTTGTAAATCAATAATAGACTAATGTCTAAAGAGGATTTCGATGTTTATAAAGAAATAATTCTGGAAATAAATTTCTTCTGATATGAGCTTGGATATGGACTGCATGAATGAGGAAATTAAATGGTTTGTCAGACAGCTGCTTCGGACTCAGCAGGAGGGGAAGCGTCAGAGAGAAACTTGTGAGACTGTTGAGGAAAACCTGCTAGTGTGAATGTTAAGGTCACAGAGTCAGTAACCACGTTAACTGATCTGGAATTAAAGGTATTTCTCTTCCCAGAATGAAAAAAACCCAGAGTTTTTCTCATTGAAGGCTTAGGGCTGTGGTCTGTAGCTGCAGCCTCAAACATATTCTAGCCAGTTCAGTCAGAGGGCCTGTCATTCCGTATGTGTGAATACATCTCGGTGTAAACATTCTATGTTACTTTTAAACATTGTTTATTCTTTGTTGCATTACATTTTAGTGGAACATTGTCTCAATTCACCACTCTCCATATTAAGAGTGAAAGAAAGACTGTCAATCTTATAAATAATCTTAAAAATAACATGTTGCCTGGTTACAATGATTAACATAACAGGTGTGTATATATTTTTCGGATGTTGGACATTTGTAGTCCATACATGACAGGATTCAAAAGTGGTTGTAAGATGAGAAAGTAAAGAGCAAGAATGATTTGCAGCACTCTGGGTACACTGGTCATATCAAATCTACTCTGAACTATTTGACAGCAGCAACCAAAAGTAAAATTCAGAATAGACACAAGGTGAGGTGTGCAGGTACCGAAAGCTTTTTGTCTGGTCTGTCTGGAACCAGAAAAACAAATTTTGAGAATTTTTATATAAGAAAACAGAATTGGAAACAGAGTGACTAAGAAGAAGAGAGCAGTTGCAAAAATTCCATAGATGTTGTTCACTTTGGTGTCAGAACATGCCAACTTAACAACAAGGTAATTCTGACAGTACAAACTGTTCATGATGTTTCCACACAGTGACAAACGGATGTTTAAGGATAAAGTGATAAAGAATATCATGAAAGAGAACAACCATAATGCAACAATAAAGATAACTGCCTTGTTACATGTCATACGTATGTGATACTGCAGAGGACAACAGATAGCAAGATATCTGTCATAAGACATGACGGCAAAAGTGGCAAATTCTACATTGCTGTAAGAATACAAACAGAAAATCTGCAGGTAACAAAGAGAAGCAGAAACAGTGTGAATGTCAGAGAGAATCTGAGTCAGAAGGAACGGAAAAAACCCTGAACTACCATACAGTTCATTTACAAACAGACTGCACAGGAACATGTACATAGGTTCATGTAAGCTCCTGTTCATACAGATAACCACGATGAGAGATGTGTTTAAAACAACCATAACAATGTAAAGGAATGCAGTTAGCATAAAGTATAAGTATCTTAAGTTTCCAACCTGCAGATAGCCTCCCAGAATAAAATTAGATACAGTTGAATTTAACACCATTCTGAAATCTGTAAATGAAACATGATCTCGTCACCTGCTGCAGTCACTTCTGTCAGCTGCAGCTACGTCTGACGCTTTATAGCTTCACAGAACAGGAAGCACAGCAGGTCAGTCCCACCTCATCACCAGAGCCCATACTAGTCTATCAGCTGACACAATCAATGACCCCTCCAAAAATCACCAACTGAACGTGGTGTGTAATGTGGCACTCGCCCCGTTTTACTTTTTACTGCTCAAACAGTTGAATTCAAACTCAGACTATTCAATAAACAGACTAATGTTACCCAATATTGCATGATGTTACTATAAAGTCAATCATCCTGAAACAGTCATCTAAAAATGATATGTGTAAGTCCTGAATGGGGGACAGGTTGACGTGACAGATTTTCTCTGCAGTCCTGATGGTCTGTTGTAGTCTGTTCCTGTCCTGTTTGGTGGCCGAGCCAAACCACATAGTGATGGAAGTAGAGAGACCAGACTGCATTCTGGCAGAGGCGAATTGAATCACCAGCTCTGGGGCTGATTTAAATTCCAGAGCTGGTTGGGCGCCGTTTAGCTCAGTTGGTGGAGCACGCGCCCCGTGTGCCGAGGCTCTGCAGCGGACCTGGGATCAACTCCCGGCCCGGGTCCCTTTGCTGCGTGTCACTCCCCCTGTTTCCTGTCATGTCTTCAGCTGTACTTTCAATAATAAAAAAAAGTCATAAAAAAAAAAAAAAAATTCCAGAGCTGGAACAGGAAGTACATCCTCCGCTGTGCCCAGATGAGGCTGATGACCGCTGCATCATCTGCAAACCTCAGGAGGTTAACAGACTGGTACCGGGAGATGCAGTCCTTAGTGCGAATGGGGAAGAGCAGTGGGCAGAGCACAAATCTGAGCACATTGCTGATTTTGCTGGATGTGATATTAACCAGCCTAGTTTCTGCTGCTTCCTGTCTGTCAGGAAGTTTGTGATCCTCTGACAGTTCGCGGCTGGCACAGTCAGCTGGGTGAGTTTTGAATGACGGAGTTGAACACGGAGCTAAAGTCTTCAGAGAGAATCCTGGCATTGTTCCTGGCAAGTCGAGGTGTTGCAGGATGTAGTTTGGTCTCATGCTGTCTGCATTATCCACTGACCTGTTTGCAGAGTGGGTCAAGCAGGGGCTTGTGATGTCCTTCAGGTGGGTCACCACCAGTCTAAAGAGGTTAGGGAGACCGGCCTGTGGTCATTTAGTTCAGCAGTAGAGAATTTCTTTTGGTAGCCATGTGATTGTGGATTGTTGGAAGAGGGGGGCGTTCACAGATCCTGGCTGCAGATGGGGGGTCAGTGTGGAGGGCTGAGGAGGTGGAGATTGTTGTTTCATGTGTTAGTGGCAGCAGGTCAGGGGATGTGAGTGTTGGTTTATTAAACCTGCATTCAAACAGGTTGTCGGGCAGTTGACAGTCGTTTTCCAATGTTAGGGGAGGATTTCCTGTAATTGACAAATTACAGGAAACCAATAATATAATAATATAATCATTTCCGGTAACTGCATGCATCTCCACACTGACGAAGAATTGTTTCTGAACCTTTCAGTGGAGCTATTCAAGTCTGTGTGTTGCTGGCTGGTTGTATAGGATTCTGTACCCACCTCCTTAGCCTTAGCCTTAGGCTTCCTCCTTAGCCTGAACTGAGTTTAGCTGAAGATGATAATTTATTGTTTCTATATGTGCAGATGCAGAAGGTTTTAGTCCACAAACACGTCCTTCCAAAAACGGACATAAGATGTCATCCTGGTCTGTCGCAGCCTTAAATACTCCAACTAGGACCAGACATTGGAAATATTGTACTGACACCTTTTTATTGCACTTGCACAGTATTTCTGTGAGCAGTCAACATTGTATAACATAACAAATGTTTATATGTATTTCGTAGTTTGGACATTTGCAGTCCGTACATAATAGGATTCAAAAGTGGTTGCAATAATGAAAAATATAACGACAAAATGATTTGTATGACATTGGGAACATTTGTCATATCAAATCTTGTCTGAATTATTTGGAACAAACACCCGAAAGAAAAGTTTATGAGAGAGGCAATGTGAGGTGTGCAGGTACTGACGGCTTTCTGTCTCGTCTGTTTGGAACCAGAAAAGCAAATTTTAAGAATTTTCATGTAAGAGAAAATGATTGGAAACAGAGGGACCAAAATTGATAGAGCAGCGGTGAAAAGTCCATAAATGTTGTTCACTCTGGTGTCAGAACAGGACAGTTTTACAATAAGGTAGTTATGACAATACAAACTGTTCATGATGTTCCCACAAAGCTTCAAATGGATGTTTAAGGATAAAGTAATCAGACATTTCACACAAGAGTAAAACCACAAGACAATTATGAACAGAAATACCTTTTTAGGTGTCATACGTGTGTTATACTGCAGAGGACAACAGATAGCAAGATATCTGTCATAAGACATGATGGCTAAATTAGAAAACTGTACATTTGCATAAGAATACAAACAGAAAATCTGCAGGAAACAAAGAGAAGCAGAAACAGTGTGAATGTCAGAGAGAATCTGAGTCAGAAGGAACGGAAACAACCCTGAACTACCATACAGTTCATTTACAAACAGACTGCACAGGAACATGTACATAGGTTCATGTAAGCTCCTGTTCATACAGATAACCACGATGAGAGATGTGTTGACAAACACAATAACAATGTAAAGCAAAGCTGTTAACACAAAATACAAGTATCCTAAGTTTCCAACATGTAAATAAGCTCCAAGAACAAAATGAGATAAAGTTGATGAAGTTGAATTTAACATCATTCTTTTTTGAAGAGAAAAAAAAGCTCAAGCCCACAACTTTAAAAAAGTGCTGCAAACATCTTGTCCCTGGACCAAGAAATTTTTGTTAAAAGCACCTTTTTTAAAAAAACTATTATTTAAAAGCTAAGCGTAAAGATTAACTGTGCATATATACGCAACCATTAAACTCACCACCCTTTTTCTTGCGTCAGGACTGCTGCGGTCATCTCTAACTTTTGGCTATGTCTGCTGTTTTATATCCCAGAAGAGCCGGTTAAGTCTACGTCACTAGCCTTAGCAGCACCTTCTTGACAACAAATACAATTTGTTTACTTATTGTTAAAGCTTCAGTTGAATTCAGTGGTGGATTGTTAATTTGTCTTTTTCCCAGAGGGCCAACGCTCTCTCCAAAATTACTGCTAACGACTGGATGAGCAGGAGCAGCAGCCTATTGGTTCCTTTTCATGACACTAGGCCTGCACAAACAAATCTCTTAATGGGCAAGCTTCACTCCTCCCCCTCTGTCCTCATATATATCTATAAATATATCATATCACAGACAGATAGACACACACACACTCCATCGCTATCATGCTAACAAAAATCTGTCCACAGACATATAAAGACCCGTCTTTAACTTTTTACCTGAGGTTCTTTCTTCTGCTTCCTTCCATAGTAGGGCCGGGTGAAAAAACAATGTCGATCATTTTCATGATACATTTTTCCACGATAACGATGATACATTTATGACATTTATTTTCGATACAGTTATTTCGAGTCCGTTTTCCTCTTCCTAGAAAACGCTACATCAAAAGCCAATCACATAGCAGGGAAACAAATGCATGTGGTTGATGCATGTTTCTGTCCCGTCCCACTCACAACAACTCAGACTGACAGGGACCGCCTGTGTGCAAGATATCCCTAACCCTAACCCAGCTGGCAGCCAGTTCTCTGCTTAACTGGAAACACCACCAACCTCTTCCATCATCTCAACAGGTACCGCCCTAAACATAACTCAGACATTACAGACCAGCCCCACTGCTTCTACTAGTCAAACTTCACAACCAACAATTACAGCTGCTTTTTCAGCCATTGTCCCACAGGAGAAGAAACCGAAGCGATACAAAGACAGAACCAGCACCATTACGTACTGTACCGATAAGATATGATGCCTGTAAGTCTGACAATAAATACATGTATTTTATAAACCATAATTAACCTTCTGGTTTGTTTCGGGTTCTGTCCTAAGGACAATACTCTTAAAACTGTGAATTCATCATTATTATTCTTGTTAAAATATATATCGTGATAATTATCGACATTGATCAATATGAAAAAACATATGGAGATAACAGTTTTGGCCATATTGCCCAGCCCTGTTCTATAGTATAATAAAAGTTGCCTGTTATGACCTAAGCATATGTAAAAGGTAGTGTTCTGAAGATTGTATAACACAATATTATGGAAGCAAAGAGTTCAGCAGAGAGTTTATGTTGCTGCTCCAGCCAGGTGATCCATCTCTTGCATTCCTGTGTGTCATTGTTACAACCCTGTGATAACAGCGTGTAAAAGTGGAATTGAAATGTGTTATTATTGAAGCAAACGGCACTTAACATTCCTTTTATGTCTATGTTCATGTTCATGTTTCTGACAGTTTCTTACCGTCTTAAATTTAAGTAGATAATGACGCCAATAGGGACGTCCCAATCCGATCAGGATAGGGGCCAATATGGGCATTTTTCCGCTAATCGGAATCAGCAATTTTGAACATGGACCCAAGCCTTTTTTTTTTTTTTTTTTTACATCAGAGCACAATTTGTGGCAGAACACAGATGCGTGTGTAGTGTTACTCGGGCAAACCTGTGGATAAAACGTCTGCAGTGTGGAAATAACTTATAATAATAAAGCAAAAGCAGTCCAACGGCAACTTGTAACATCTGCAGTAGTACGACCGTTTCGCGGCGCTGCATTTAATGCTACTCGTTCGATATGGCATATACAAAACAAACACTCAAAGAAGACAACCTGTTCACCCAAGAGTACAGGCAGGGACACCGAAGAAGCAAACACTCGCGGATACTTTCAAAAGGAAAGAGAAATATCCTCGAGACAGCGACATGGCCAAAACTATTACAGAGAAGATAACTGAATTAATCTCTCTGGATAACCAGCTCATCTCATTGGGACAGGATCCTGGAGTTGTTGAATCCCCGGTGTGTCCCACCATCTCTGCATTAAATCACACTGACTCCACTCTCGAGTTACAGCGTGCCGTATGAGCACTAGTTTGGTGGGTCTCATACAGCAGAGCATGTAAAACAGACAGTCGAGGAGATGCTGAACGCTGTGAAATAGACGAGCAAGGCGTCCACGTCATTTTACATGACAACGTAAGGAATATGTAAAAGCAGTGGATGATATGGAGGCACCAAGCGTGGGCTGCGTCTCTCACACTTCAGCTGCTGTAACGAGGGTCTGCTGTCACAGTGCAGCGTCACACACTCACCTGCCAACACCAGGAAGGTGGAGGACGATGTTGGAATAGCATATGCAGGACAAGAAAGAGCCATTTGAAAGTATAGACTTTGTTTCAACAACATTAAAAAAACTATTAAGGAACAGCTTGGATGCAGGTACTTTGTTTCTTAATGCAGCTGTGTTATCTAGGAAAATATTAGTTAAGGCTCAGTATCAGATCGGGACTCGGTATCGGCAGATGCTAATTATTAAAGGACTCGGATCGGGATCGGGGTAAAAAAAAACCTGATCAGGACATCTCTAGTCGCCAATGATACATAAAGTTTTTGTGATTTAAGCTTCTAGCGAACTCCTAAACTATATAAGCCTACTGTCAATATGATGTTGTTAGTTTAATGTTAGTTTGTTAGCTTGAGTGCTGTAGCTAAACTGTAGGGTAGGAGATATGTGGCTATTGAATGCTATGGCCTTTATTATGAGTGAGCTGTATTAATGGCTACCTTGTATCGCTTCATCTTTCAGAACCACACAACCACACCAAACGAGTATATTGCATTAAATTGCAGTAAAGAGATCGACTGTGTCAGGTCTTGGGGGAACTTAGAGAGTGCATTCTAATTTATATAACCTCTGCAATTATAACTGAGAGCAGCCAGCCTGTAAATATCGAGTCGCTGAAACAAGTAGCCATTGGACTACGTACGACTGCAAAACAATACAGGAAGCCGTAGCAATCCCTCCCTTCCTCTGGTCGAACAGTGTGACTACCAGGGACACCAAAATCTCTGTCAGCATTATAATTTGCTGACTGTATGCTCAGTGGTTGTCTGGTTTTAATGAGTTTTTCTCGCAGATGGCTTGTAAAAACAAAATGCTTGCAGCGGTTCCGTAGTTTATATATCTATATCTATCTATCTATATATCTATCTATATCTCTATATATATATATATATTAATCACAATTATAATATTGACAATTATGAGTCGATTATCAAATTTCCAAAGATTCCAAAGAGAGAGAGAGAGAGAGAGATAGAGATATATATATATATATATATATATATATATATATATATATATATATTTATTTATTTTTTTTTTTTCTTTATATTCATTTTTTTTCCCCCCAATTGTAATACAAACCGGAGTCCTCCTCTTACTGGCTTCCGCTACATGGTCCACAGTCTGGAGCCAAGATATGTTATTCCTTCCCAGAGCTTTTTCACACTTAAATCGATTCTAAATCTGTACAAGAGTCCCTCAACTCTGCTCACAGGGTAGCAATAACCTGCGATGCCTGGACATCCAGAGCTACAGTCTCACATGTGACCGTTACAGCTCATTATGTCAGCAGTTAATGGAAGCTAATGTCCTACGTACTTCAGACGAGAGCTATGGATGATAGCCACACAAGCACAAATATGTGTGAGTTTCTCAAAGCAATGGCAGACGAGTGGGGAACAGAGAAACACGCCCTGGTTCTCGTCACCAACAATGCTTCTAACATGAGTCCGGCTGCTGAGCTTGGCAGCTTTCTTTTAACAGTGAAACACTACATTTAAAACAAAGTAAAAAATAATCATTTTGATATTACAGTTACACGATACAATATTGAAGGTGCTGTGAGGTGTTACTCAAAAGATAAGTAAACTAATTCAGCAGCTGACTGATGTTAAATGGAAGATCAATTATCGTTAATAATCGAAAATCGAATCGATAATCGTAAATAATCGACAATTGATTTGTAATCGAATCGAGACTTCAATAATCGGAATCAAATCAAATCGGGAAATAGGGCTGATTAACCACCCCTGGAATATGAGCTATATACAGTTATTTTTTGGGTTGTTACCTGCCATAATTAATTTAAAAGCAGAACCAAATAACTTCTAAATGTGATAGAACTATATTAACACTACACAGAATCAACATTTGGTTCGTCAAAGTGAAACTGGTCAAAATAAAAAAATATTGAGGCACCGCTGAGCTCAGTTGGTAGAGCGGGTGTCCTATGTACAGAGGCTTTGTCCTCACTGCTGCGGCCCCAGAGTCCTGGCCAGGGGCACGTTGCTGCATGTCACTCGCCCTCTCTCTCATCCTGTTTCCTGTCATATCTGTACCTGCACTATCAATAAAAAAATTAAAAAATATTTATTGTTATTAATGTTTTGATTGTAAAGATTCAGCAACAACTATTTAAATCATTACATTGAGGTGAGGCTGAGAAAGCAAACAAAGAATCAGTAACATGATGATGTTTAGCTCTGAGGGCCAAAAACCTGAAAGATTCGAGTACAGTTACAGAATTTCACAAGGTCCCATAAATTTAATAAAGTTTAAACGTTCATTTTATAGAGAAAAGCCATGACATAAACAGGGAGGGCCGAGGTGAGTTGGTATGGAATGAGCCTGACCCATTTAGCAGGCCTGCGTGTCGACAGTCTGACTCAGGTGAGCACAGTGAAGTCATGTCCCAAATTCTTGCAAGTATCAAATATAAAATGCATAAGAATATATTGCCCTTGTAGCTACTCAGTTTGGTTCCAGACAGGGACATTTATTAAATGTAAAGCAGTCTCTCAACTTCTGCTAGCCTGTCTGTCACTTCAGACTGTCAGACTGTTACCTGCTACTGTCGTTGATTCTCACCTGGGTTAGCAGCTTTGTTAAATTGCTGAACATGTTCCAGCACTTACATATTCTACATACTGATGAACCTGATTAAGACTTTCATTGATTAACAGCAGTCCTCAGAATATATGTTTGCAGTTGTAAGTTTACTCTGATTCTACACTTGAATAATTCAACATTGTTTTACTGATGAGTAAACTAAATATTTCCTAATGTGTGCGTGTCCATCCTGAGGTGATGTCACAGCGGTCTGAGGGGAGGTCATTATGGGCCTCAGCCCTCTGTGGACCAGTTAAACCAGTACTGAGGTCTGCTCAGGTTGATTGGTCTCACTGGTTAACAGCGCCAACTGTAATTTGCTTCAGAGGGAATTAGTGGAAACTGTGACTAATGTGAAGACGCCTCAGAGACAAACATGTTGACATGCTGCGGTGACCTTTGACCTGAGGGACTTCTTTAATGAGCTGCAGTCATCTGAGGACACAGCAGAGGATTACTTTAGTAAGAGATGAGAGTAAAGTAAATCATGAATGACTGATTGTCAGGAGTTTAAAGCAGTTTAAAGGAGTTTATACATACATTGTTGAGAGAAACACAGTAACAGTGGCTGGCTGAACAGAAACACTAATGCAACCAGTGTTACTTCATCTATAATGCATCGATACCTCAGCCCTGTTGTCTTACTGCCTCTGTAGCCGATTATCAGCTGTTACTTTAGCCGTGCTAAATCCGAAATTCAACTGGCTGGCTGTCAGCACAGGGCTGCCATGACTTGAAGGCAAGCGTGTCCATAGCAACTCTCTCCACAGTGACTGCCACTCCTGGTGGCAGAGCTCTCTGGTTTGTTTCGTATTTTGGTGAATATTTTAAGGATTTTTTAGTTAATATTAAGTCAAACCATTTTTAAGAAGTCATACAGTGTGCTCAGAAGAGCAACTGTTGTGGATGAGTTTTGAACTCTGAGATTTTTGATCGTTTGCATGAAGCCTGGGCTGATGGTGTGTGGTGAGGCCTAGTCAGGCCTAATCCTGAACAAAGACCTGTGAATACTCCTTGCTGTGACAAGCTGGATTCAACAGAAACAATACAATCCCTTGAGCAATTTATTGCGGAAAGATATCAACTTGCCTGGATGGAAACTCCACAAGCAAGCTTAACAAGTAATCCTACTGGAGGGAAGAAGAAGAAGGCTAAGAAAAAGTGGCAAGCTGATGCAGCTAATGCCACCAAATCAACTCCTAAAAGAACAGGGTGTAAAAGATCACGCTCTGAGGAAGTAAGTGATGACGATGAAGCTGATGGGGTCATGGAGGTCGAGATTGGCCTCCTGAAGTCAATTAATGATAGACTTGCTAAACTGAATGTGTTGGAGGTTATGATGAAAGACTTGAATCAGCTCAAAGCAAGCCTTGAATACAGTCAGTGGCAAACTGATGAACTGCTGAGTGACAACAGGAACCTAAAGAAATCTGTGAAGGATATGGAGGGCAGGGTGAATGTGCTTGAGAAAGAGAACAAGCGCCTGTCAGAATCCCTTCTTGATCAACAGTGTCACTCTATGAGGAACAACTTGGTTTTCTCAGGAATTCCAGAGGAGGACAGTGTTGATTGTGAAACTGTTGTGAAGACCTTCATGACTGAACAGCTGAAACTGCCAAGTGAAGTGGTAAAAGATGTCACTTTCTCCCGAGTCCACAGAATGGGTAAAGTGTTGAAAGACAGACCAAGAGCCATTGTTGCCAATTTTGAACATTTTAAACATAAGGAGTTTGTGAAAAGCTGAGGAAAATAACTTAAGGGCACAAAGTTTGGAGTGAATGACCACTTTCCACCTGAAATCATCAACAGGAGGAATGTACTCTATCCCATAATGAAAGAACACAGACTTCGAAATGATCGCGTCACTTTAGTGACAGACAAATTGTACATAAATAACCAACTGTATCGTGACCCCAAAACAACTCCCTGGTTATTCTGAGCTTGATGGATATCTGATGCAGGTCGTTAAACTATGGCAAATTTGATGATTCAAATTGGTTCTGTGAATTTAAAACTACCTAAGCAGGGATTACATATTGCACACATAAATGTTTGTAGTTTACCAAATAAAATGAATGAGATCTGTAACATGCTGAAAATCAATGATATTCATGTTCTAGCCATCACTGAGTCACATCTAGATAGTTCTATCACTGAAGGTCAAGTTCATGTGGATGGGTATAATTTTATAAGAAAGGATACGAATCGAAATGGGGGAGGTGTGGCAATGTATATTCAAAATCATCTGCCGTTTAAAGAGAGAGACGATCTAACAATGAATCACCTGGAGGCTGTATGGGTACAGATACATCTACCTTATCAAAAACCTCTAATAATTGGATGTGCATATCCACCCTCTTGCTCAAATGTGAACTATTTAGATGACTTATGTTCTAGTCTAGATAATGCAATTAATGATAATAAGGAAGTGTTTTTTATGGGTGATCTGAATATAAATTGGTGTGATAACAAGAATAGCGATAAAACTACATTATTGAGATTTACAGAGGGGTGTAATATGAAGCAGATGGTTAGGAATCCAACAAGATTTTCTACAATGAATGGCATACGTACTGAGACGTGCATTGATCTGATTTTTACCAGTGTACCGAAACAGTGATCAAGTGCGTGTGTGTTTCCTGTTGGTTGGTCGGACCACAATATTGTATCCATAACCAGGATATCTAAGATTCCAAAGAGAACACCTGGAATAGTAGTAAGGAGGAGTTTTAAAATATTTAATTGTGAGGAATTTAAGAGGGATTTGGCTGCATGTCCCTGGGAATTAATATTTTTAGATCATGCATCTGAATGTTTTACTGAACTCTTAACTGAAGTGATGAATCAGCATGCTCCAATTAGGAAACGGACTGTTAAAGCTTGCTCTGCCTCATGGATAGATGATGAACTTAACAACGTTTTTCAAATGAGAAATGAGGAAAAAGCTACATTTTTAAAATCAAATTTAGAATCTGACCAACGGATCTATAGAAAATTACGCAACTACGCACTGAAAAGGCCTCTTTTTACAGAAAAGCATTCACAGAGTGTGTGAATGACTCAAAAAAAACATGGAATACAGTCAGAGGATTGTTGGGAACAAATGTTGCACAGTATCCATCATTTGTTGAGGAGAATGGAAAAGTGATCACAAAGCCTGTTGATGTTGCCAATCATTATGCTGCTTATTTTGAAAACAAAATCAATAGACTAAGAAAGATGACAGATTTTTCCAGTCCTAAAGATACTCTGAATGATCTGATTGGCAACAACATCATGCTGAGTAAAATGGGCTCTTTTTCCCTTTCCTTTGTAACAACTGAAGAAGTTATGAATTTGCTGGAGTCACTTCCTGATGAGAAAGCTGCAGGCTATGATTTAATGGACAACAGGTTATTGAGTTATGCTGCACCGCAGATTGCTGCCCACTTGAGGTATTTGTTTAATTGGTCAATCGACACCGGTCACTTCCCTAAAGTATGGAAGAAAGCTAAGCTATGTCCAATTCCAAAGAATAGTAAAGAACCTGTCTCACCTGAGAACAGTCGGCCCATTAGTCTTTTACCTGCACTGAGTAAAATTCTGGAAAGCTTAATCAGTGCTCAGATTTGGTCATACATGGAAACTATTGATTTACTCTCTGCTAATCAACATCATATCGTAAGGAGCATTCCACTGCGACTGCCCTCATTGAGATGACAGATCAATGGCTAGAACAAATTGATTTGGGAAAATATGTTGGTGTATTATTTTTGGATTTTAGTGCAGCATTTAATTTGGTAGATCATAGTATATTATTGAAAAAACTCCTTCATTATGGGTTCCAACGAACCACGCTTGACTGGATTCATGCTTATTTATCTGAAAGAACACAATCTGTTTATATAAATGGATCATATTCTTCGCCTCTGAATATACAGTGTGACGTGCCTCAAGGCAGTTGCCTTGGGCCTCTCCTTTATCTGTTATATACAAACGATATTTCATATGCTCTAGTCCGATCAAAAATGACAATTTTTGCAGATGATACTACTGTGTATGTACCGGGGTATTCATGTGTAGACATACAGACATCACTACAGCAAGACCTGGAAACAATTAAGGATTGGGCTGACATGAACAAACTCGTATTGAATGTAAAGAAAACAAAAGTAATGCTTATTGGTTCTGTGAGGAAGAAGCAAATTCTGCCCTTCTTACAGCTCATGACAAATGGTACAATGATAGAACAAATAGATGAGACTAGACTATTAGGTGTTCAACTTGATAGTCATCTGTCTTGGACACCACATATATCTAATCTATGTAAGAAGCTGGTTCAGACTGCTGTTATGGTTGGTAGAATAGCCAAATATTTACCCAAAAAAATATTAATACAAGTGACCCATGCTTTAATTGTGAGTCTGGTAAATTATTGTGCTGCCGTTTGGGGTAATGCTGGAGTGGGAGAACTGGTAGACTCCAGGCTGCGCAAAATAAGGCTGCAAGAATTATTCTTAGATGTCCGAATGATACTCCGATTGATGATTTTGATAAGCAGATTCCAGCAGGTAAAAGACAGACATTTAGTCAGCACAAGAGCAGCTAGCACAAGTGATTATGTTTTACCCAGGACGAGACTTGTAACTGGCAAAAGGATGTTTTGTTTTCGGGCTGTAAAGCTATGGAATCGTCTACCTGACCTCATTAGGAATTTACCAGAAAAACATTTTAAACAAAACATTAGGGGTATTTTTTTGAGAAGTATTTGAACTCTTTTATGGTAATTGTATGACTGTGATTGAGGGATAGCTTTTTATGTATATTATCTGTATAAGTTTTGTATAAGTTAAGTATATAATGCCATTCATGTGTTGTATGTATGTTTTTTGGTTGTGTCTGTTTTATATTGTATTGTGTTTTAGTTATACTGTATTGTGATTGCATTGTATTCTGTATTCTGTTTTTATGTTATGGACTCTTGGAAGAATAGCCCAACTGGGCTAAAAGAGATCCAAATAAACAAACAAACAAAACCAGTGCAACCAGTGTTACTTCATCTATCATGCATCGATACCTCAGCCCTGTTGTCTTACTGCCTCTGTAGCCGATTATCAGCTGTTACATAAAGATCCGTCAACTGCCAGGTGCCTAAAAGCCAATAAGGCCCTGAAGCTGTCTGGGTCTCACCTATTAGCCTACGCCAGCTTCATCACCAGCATTATTTAAGAGTCGAGATTAATTTATTGTCCTGAGGGAGATTTTGTCTTGGACAAAAGGCTGACACATAACAGTACAATACATGCAGTACATACATCAACAGACACAAGACACAGGTACATAAGACAAGCAGCGACTGTCAACCCGTTCAAAATACATTCCACACCTCGCCCTCATCACACCCCCGCCTTAAAGGCCCCCACACACCGCCCAGACGTCCAACTGCCTTATCCGACCACTCTCCGACCACTCTGTTGCCTCTCGTCTGACCCGTTCGGCACAAAAGTGTCATTGAACACACCGCTTCGACGTGCTGCCAGCTCCACAGTAGTGTGTACGTTCTGCGCTTGCGCGAGATGCAATAAGCCGGTGGCTCTAGTGTTAAAGACGCTGGACGAGAGCTTTATGCACGCAACTCTCTGTACTTTCGATCAAAATGAAACTTAACTATTTCAGACAAAAACAGCTGCATACTAAACATGCAGCAAGGCATTACCAAACGAACACAGATTAATTCGTCCTGAACGGACATAATAACAGCTAGTCTCATGCCAGTACTCCAAAGCATGAAAACAAGAAATGACGGAACGTAGTGCGTAGAAAACCAATGCGCACACCGTATTTCGTCCCTCCCAGACACCGCACTGATTCGCTAGTACACCGTCAATCAGAGAATCTAATGGCTCAGACGTCCGACGGCCCTCCTCCTCAGACTTCGCATGCTCAGTCGGAGCCGACAACGTCCACGCGGCTCCGAAAGCTTCCGACGCACCTGAACACACCAAACATATTTGTCCCCGACCTCGTCCGAATCTCTCCAAGCGCTTCAGACGTCCAACGGTTGGGCCGGTGTGTGGGGGCCTTAAAGCCTCAGTTTAGGGGATTCGCTGATATGGGAATGACTTGTTTTATCTGTTTAGGTATCTTCTCTTATATTTTATTGGGACCCTATAATGCTAACCAGATGGAGAATATCTTTGTCTCGCTCTCTTTTGCTTTCCGTTTCTCTGCAGAGAATGTTGTTACTTCAGACAGATAAAAAAGCAAATGCTTAAACTGTCACCATACATACTTGGACATAGTAGATGTAGTAGAGTAGAAGTAGGATGTAGAATAACGGGGGGGGGGTAGTACGGTCGTCAACTCCATGAGCCAGGGGGTGGACGGACGGGCGCTTCTTTTACGAGAAGACCGCGGCAGCCCACACACACCCGCTATAAAGCAGCTAACATTGAAAATGAGTATAGCGGCGCAGCGCCGCTGTTCCACCGTCTGGGGAGAACCCTGAAATAGCAGTAATGTGGTAGCAGACAGTGTCTTTTGTATCCTATATGAGGGGGAGAAAATTATACATTTAAGTTTTATACATTTAAAAGTCACTGTCAAGCCGTCCGTCCTACTAACTCAACATCAAACTTCCGCCCAGTACAATGCATCTGAGAGGCAGAGAGAGTCAGGCTGTTTACCAAGGTGATCATGTGACACAATTTAGAGCAAAAGAATTTAACTCATATGTCTTTGTCTTCATCATTATTGTGTGCCACTGTGTCATTTAGTTTCGGTCTCTGGAAACGTGTAGGGAAACTAAAGTCTGGGTGCCATTTAGCTCAGTTGGTAGAGCGAGCGCCCCATGTAGGAGGGTTTGTCCTCGCTGCAGTAGCCCTGGGTTCAAGTCTCGGCCCAGGGCTCTTTGGTCTCTCTTATCCTGTTCCCTGACATATCTGTCCCGTTAATAAAGACATATAAAAGGGCCAAGAAATAATTTTTTTAACTAAAGTCGGCACATTCAGCGAGGAGAAGTCAGCATGACAGTCTGTCGTCCCTCTCTGGGAATGAGACTCGCCCTTTTTACACAGCAACACCACATTATCTCCACAGCGTTGGTTCGCCAATTCTCTGCCTTAAAAAAGAACTGCTGTGTAGTTCACACAGAAAGCCAGCGCTGCAGCTCCAAAAGAGGCGGAAGGTCAGTGTGTTTTCAAGGTGTTTCCCAGGTGTCCGTCTGTCAATCTAAACCTGCGGACATAAATGACATAATTACATAATCGCCATCAGTAAACAGTATGCTGTCTGACTCCCTCACTCGCGGGGACGGAGGCTGTTTTCCAGGGGAAAGTACACTTAAGTCTCGGTCTGGAGGGCTGACGGTCGCGGTGATTTATTTTCATCACAAACACTCAGTGAGTTAAAGTTTTTTGCGGGTGACAGAAGCTGTTTTTCGGGCAGAAATGTGATGAAGAGTTGGTAGAACAGCCAGGAGGACAGACAGGAGGACAGACAGGAGGACAGAAGCTTCTCCACGTACAGCTGCGGTATTTTTTTCCTCATAAGTTTCCAAAGACAGTTACAGTTACTACGTTACTGTTGTTTGGTCCTGTAACGTTGCTTTGTGGGACATTTCTCTGTATTTAGTTGAGTGAAGGACCTGTGCAGTTATCAGACTGTGCGATGGACACACCTTCGATACACGAAGCCGGCTTATCCATTCACACTGGTTTGGTTCGCCAGTAATACGGCCCTAATTGCTCTTTTCTGTACACACAACATATATTGCATGTCTGTCCGTCCTGGAAGAGGGATCCCTCCTCTGAGGTTTCTTCCATTGTTTTTTTTTACCCTGTTGAAAGGTTTTTTTTTTCCATCAACGTGAAGTTTTTCCTCACTCGAAACGAGGGTCTAAGGACAGAGGATGTTGTTCACTGTACAGATTGTAAAGCCCATTGAGGCAATGTGATTGGGATTTTGGGCTATATAAATAAAATTTGATTTGATTTGATTTGATTTGATTTACAGCCCTGATACTACCTAAAGGATGTTTGAGTGGGTCAGGATCAGCAGCTACATGATTACAATTATCATCCAGCATGTTGTATGAAATGACACACTGGAGTGGTTTTGTGCTGCTGCTTGGTTCAGTGTGAACTAAGAAAAAAGGCAGTACATAGGTGAACCTTTGTTGTGGCGATAATGCATAATCTCTGTCTGAACAGGGCTACTGTTAGGGACAGAAAAAAACAAGGAATCATACATGGTAAACTCGCAGGAAGACAGTTGCTCTGAGATCTCTACAGCTCATTCACTTGTTACTTTTGGACACAAGCTGATCTGAACACACCTGATAGATGAGGAACAGGCTGTGTGACTGCAGGATTATTAACTAAATACACAGATGGTTTAAATAACAGTTAATGATCAGCAGATAGATAATGACTTCCTCACGGATCTACTCTCACACTACACTCTCTTTTGGTTGGTGGTCTGATGTAAGAAAACAGCGCCACCTGCTGGTCACAGTACAACTCAACATTACTGCTCTGGTGGTAAAGGAAGCACAACACCAGTGTAAAAATACTTTGTAAACTGTGAAAGTCCTGCATCCAGATGTTACTTTAGTGAGCGTATTCAATGTGTTTGCATCAAAATATACTAAAAGACAAGTAGCAAAAGAATTTCAATGAATATCATTGAATAGTCTTAATAATTTTTCACTGGATTATAATAATGGATTCATGTGTTTATCACGTTAACACTGCAGCCAGTTCATATGGTTGGATCCCTTATTTGTTTGTAAAAGTTTACAACATTACTAAGAAATGAATTTCAGATCATCAGCACGCTGCAAGAAACTCTACACTGAACATTTGAGGTTTCCGACTGTCCAGGGATGGACGGGGTGGTGGGCCCCTAACACAATGTTCACTGAAAGAGTGAACAAGTGCTAGGATGACTTCTACAGATGTTTTCCAGTGTATTGAGCACTTGTCACATTCACACACACATTCATACACTGATGGCAGAGGACCCCATGCAAGGTGCTGATGCAGAAAATTTGGGGTTCAGTATTGTGATCCAGGACATTTCAACATGCAGCAGGGGGAGCCGGGGATTCAAACCAGCGACCTTTCAATTGCTGGACGACCCGCCTATTATGAGGGAAGTTATGAAGCCGTCTGTCTGTTGTGTTATGTTATGTCGTATTTGTTTGACAGTTGCCAGAGACACAAAAAAAGAATTCCCTAATACTAAACAAAACTGAGAAAACACTGACAAAGGAACAGGAATAATCTGAACAATGGGGAATTTTGCTTTGTGTGTAGTTGGTTAAACTGGCAAAGTCAGTGTCCTTACGTGGTGGGAGAGTGTCCTTACGTGGTGTGAGAGTGTCCTTACGTGGTGTGAGAGTGTCCTTACGTGGTGTGAGAGTGTCCTTACGTGGAGTGAGAGTGTCCTTACGTGGAGTGAGAGTGTCCTAACGTGGTGGGAGAGTGTCCCTACGTGGTGGGAGAGTGTCCTTACGTGGAGTGAGAGTGTCCTAACGTGGTGTGAGAGTGTCCTTCTGTGGTGGGAGAGTGTCCTTACGTGGTGTGAGAGTGTCCTAACGTGGTGTGAGAGTGTCCTAACGTGGTGTGAGAGTGTCCTTACGTGGTGTGAGAGTGTCCTAACGTGGTGTGAGAGTGTCCTAACGTGGTGTGAGAGTGTCCTAACGTGGTGTGAGAGTGTCCTAACGTGGTGTGAGAGTGTCCTTACGTGGTGTGAGAGTGTCCTTACGTGGTGTGAGAGTGTCCTAACGTGGTATGAGAGTGTCCTTCTGTGGTGTGAGTGTGTCCTTCCGTGGTGGGAGAGTGTCCTTACGTGGTGTGAGAGTGTCCTAACGTGGTGTGAGAGTGTCCTTACGTGGTGTGAGAGTGTCCTTACGTGGTGTGAGAGTGTCCTAACGTGGTGTGAGAGTGTCCTAACGTGGTGTGAGAGTGTCCTAACGTGGTGTGAGAGTGTCCTAACGTGGTATGAGAGTGTCCTTACGTGGTGTGAGAGTGTCCTTACGTGGTGTGAGAGTGTCCTAACGTGGTATGAGAGTGTCCTAACGTGGTGTGAGAGTGTCCTTACGTGGTGTGAGAGTGTCCTAACGTGGTGTGAGAGTGTCCTAACGTGGTGTGAGAGTGTCCTAACGTGGTATGAGAGTGTCCTTACGTGGTGTGAGAGTGTCCTTACGTGGTGTGAGAGTGTCCTAACGTGGTATGAGAGTGTCCTAACGTGGTGTGAGAGTGTCCTTACGTGGTGTGAGAGTGTCCTAACGTGGTGTGAGAGTGTCCCAACGTGGTGTGAGAGTGTCCTAACGTGGTGTGAGACTACCTTATAGAGTCCTTGAGGACACGAGTGAGTCGTTGACCCAACCGGCCTTCATGTGAGTTGTGACGTATTAATAAAGAAAAATACACAATACACAATTGTGACAAATTGTAAGGTAACAATGCAGAGACCCTGTTAGCATTAGCCTGCCACTGTAACCGTCACACAGTGAGAAAGCAGAGGTTGACTAACAGGACTGAGGTTTGGTTATTGGATTAGCATGCTACTAATCCTGCAGCATGTAGCTCAAGCTCTGGTACTTACACTATTACAGCTGTTGATTTTATTCAATCGATCACACACCAAATCCCTCAGTGAATACCTTCACAACAAAGTTCTTGTTTTTCACTTACCTGCTCAGATTATTATCATTCTAGATCTCTGACTGATATCATTGAATATATCTAAACGGAGACAGATCTTTTAGTTAATAACATCCGTTTTTTTTACCAGAAACAGCAGCTATCACTTTCGCCAAATCCATCAGACATCAGACAATTATTTTGCTGTCAGGAAACACAGATGATTCCAACAGGAAAGAAAACAACAAGAAACTCACAAAAACCTTTTGGTTTGTATTTTCATTTTTCTAACAACCACTAACTTGGATTTGTTTGAAATAAACCCTTATTTACCGCGTGAGTCAGTGTTAAGACATCTAGAGAGGACTGAGATAAACTACTGACTTTGTGAATGAGGTCCGGTGAATCAAAGACGACCGACTGTCCCGGAGCCTGGCCCGAGTGACTGACACAGTAGTTTAAATAAAGTGAATTCAAACCGTGGGGCTGTTTAGCTAGTAGCCTACCCAACAAGTCTCGGCTCGTCGTCCTCCACGGCCATGGTCTCTGTCGGCCGCTGGTCTCTGTCAGCAGGTGGTCTCTGACGGGCCGCCGGTCTCTGCTGGTCTCCAACGGGCCGCCGGTCTCTGCTGGTCTCCAACGGGCCGCCGGTCTCTGACGGGCCGCCGGTCGCTGCTGGTCTCCGACGGCCGCCGGTCTCTGACGGGCCGCCGGTCGCTGCTGGTCAATGAGCGGCCGCCGGTCTCCGACGGCCGCCGGTCTCTGACGGGCCGCCGGTCGCTGCTGGTCTCCAACGGGCCGCCGGTCTCTAAGGGGCCGCCGGTCGCTGCTGGTCTCTGGCGGGTTTCTGGTTTCCGTTTCCGTTCGCGGCTCCAGCTCTCGGATGTCTCTTCTTGTTGACGGTTTTGGCGCTTTCGGGCTCAGGTCAGGTCACCTGCCTCGCCATGTCGTCACCGCACAGACGCAGCAGCGAACCAATAAAAATATCAGGATTATTTGAAAACTAGAGCGCGGGAAGCCCCGCCCCTTCCGGTTCCCTTCATGGATAAAACCTCTGACTGGTATGGAAGCAAATCTGGACCGTAATCCAAATCAAAATGGACTAATAGAAATGCTTTTTCATTTTCAGAATATAGCTGCATTTTGTGACTCATAAATAATCAAATAAGTAATAAATCATCCAAACCACTTTTATCCATTTTCATTTCTTCTATTTCGTCAAATAATGCAGCTCTGACCTTGAAATTAAAAAGTCTTTCTGCTAATGCATTTTAATTTTCTTATTTTACATTTCAAATTGAATTTTGGTAACTATTTGTTGGGGCATCTTTTAAACATTAAATCTTCAACGTCCTTTTCTTTATCATTTTAATTAAGTCACAGAATGAGCAATCTTGAAGAAGAAAATGGAAATGCAAAATTTTATTTATGAGTTTAAAAGTGCAGCTATATTTTGAAAATGAAAAGCATTCATGTTAATCCATTTTAATTAGGATTATGGTCCAGATTTGCTTCCACAGTCTTGTAGTGAAGAGAGATGATATAGTATTGATCCTGTCTGAACGTGTCATGAATCACACACGAAGTTTCTGAAATATCAGATGGAAAATACGTCGTTATAACTGTGATGTCGTCTCCTTACTTAATCATTGCTCCTGTATAGTAGCAGCTCAGAGAACTGAACCAGAACCAGAACTGCAGTCAGTATGAGCAGATTTATTGTGATGTTCATCTTGTTCAGAACCTTTTCTGACCCAGTTGGCTCCATGGTGGTTCTGATGGCATGTTGATGAGACGATGTAGTTCACAAAGCTTTAACACAAAACTAAATGAGGTTTGACTTTAATGACAACAAACTGACGAACATCATGTGATTCTGACCCAGTTCAGACCGGATCAATACTTTATCATCTCTCTGTTCACCACTGTAAATCATATTTATCTATTTTAGATGAGGTCGGGTCAGGACTATATAAAGTTACTCACACACACACACACACACACTAATGGGGATCCCTACATAAACTGTTTCACATGATTGTATTTTTTATAGTTTTTTGTTCTGAGGACGTTTGAAAGCGCTCTTAATTATTTATAATGCACGTGTTTATATTGTTATATTACATGACTGTACATTTACATCTTATCACTTCCATTTTATTCTGGACTCACTTGAGTGTTGATTTTAATACAACCATTTAGTCATTTACTTATTCATTTATTTATTTATTCATTTATTGTGAAAGGAAATGCTGTGACAGCTGATGATTGTTGTGCTCATGTCAAAGCTGCTGACGTCTCCCAGTTTCTAAAGTAAATATATTCAACATGTTTTAATAAAGAAGAGATCTTGCTGCTCTGTCGGTCTTTGACTCCTTAGTTTAGTTCAGGTTCAGTAAAAGCAGTCTTTTCTGTTTTAAAGGTTTCTGAAACTCTTGGTTTTCATTTTATTCAGAACATTTTGTTTCCTCGTGAGTCTTTTCCTCCTTGTTTATGTCTATAATAAGATTACATATACACTATATTGCCAAAAGTCTTCACTCACCATCCAAATAATTGAAATCAGGTGTTCCAATCACTTCCATGGCTACAGGTGCATAAAAGCATGCAGACTGTTTCTACAAACATGAGTAAAAGAATGTGTCGCTCTCAGGAGCTCAGTGAATTCCAGAGTGGTACTGTGATAGGATGCCACCTGTGCAACAAGTCCAGTTGTGAAGTTTCCTCACTCCTAAATATTCCACAGTCAACTGTCAGTGGTATTATAACAAAGTGGAAGCGATTGGGAACGACAGCAACTCAGCCATGAAGTGGTCGGCCACGTAAACTGACGGAGCAGGTCAGTGGATGCTGAGGAGCAGAGTGCGCAGAGGTCACTAAACTTTCTGCAGAGTCAATCGCTACAGACCTCCAAACTTCATGTGGCCTTCAGATTAGCTCCAGAACAGTAGAGAGCTTCATGGAATGAGTTTCCATGACAGAGCAGCTGCATCCAAGCAAAACATCCTCAAGTGCAATGCAAAGAGTCAGATGCAGTGGTGTAAAGCACGCTGACACTGGACTCTAGAGCAGCGGAGACGTGTTCTCTGGAGTGACGAATCACACTTCTCCATCTGACAATCTGATGGATGAGTCTGGGTTTGACGGTTGCCAGGAGAACGGTACATGTCTGACTGCATTGTGCCAAACATGAAGTTTGGTGGAGGGGGATTATGGTGTGGGGTTGTTCTTCAGGAGCTGGGCTTGGCTCCTTAGTTCCAGTGAAAGGAACTCTGAATGCTTCAGCATACCAAGAGATGTTGGACAATTCCAGCTCCCAACTCTGTGGAACAGTTTGGGGTTGGCTCCTTCCTGTTCAACATGACTGTGCACCAGGGCACAAAGCAGCTCCATAAAGACATGAGGAGAGAGTTTGGTGTGGGTGAACTTGACTGGCCTGCACAGAGTCCTGACCTCAACCTGATAGAACACCTTTGGGATGAATTAGAGTGCAGACTGAGAGTCAGGCCTTCCTGTCCAACATCAGCGTGTGACCTCACTAATGTACTTCTGGAAGAATGGTCAAAAATTCCCATAAACATTCCTAAACATTGTGGAAAGCCTTCAGAAGAGTTGAAGCTGTTATAGCTGCAGAGGGACCGACGTCACAGTAAACCCTCTGGATTAAGAACGGGACGTCATTTAAGTTCATATGCGAGTCAAAGCAGGTGAGAGAATACTTTTGGCAATTTAGTGTATAAACACAAAACTACTACTACTCTAAATTCTACTGCATAGTTTTATAGAACTGCATCATTTTAGATTTTGTGTGTCAGATCTTAATTAGAGTTTGTGTTGGTTTGTTCAGAAGCAGCTCTGCAGGTCTGTTTGTTCTCATCACTTCACTGTAAAGTTGTAAAACTGAAGGATGAAATCTGAACTGTTTCATGTTTCAGGCAGCTGGCTGATGTGAATGGAGTGGACACAATAATAGGGACACTTCTGTGTGTGGTGCAACATGATTCTCTTCAAACGTCTCAGAGCTGCTAACGTGGCTGCAGACCGTCAGGATGTTACATAAGTAATCTGTCAGGACTGTGGGAGAAAATCAAGTTTATTCAAGAAAGAACTGGTCTCATAAACAGTCTGATGTACACAGTGAGGACAGAGTGTCTTCACCTCAGAGTGGAACAAAGTCAAAGCCTGTCCTGAATCATGAGTGTCCAGAGTCTGCGGACGCTTTTATTCTGAAAAATCAGGTGTTTTCCAGTTCTTGTTAGTTAGTGAGACAGTCTGTTGTGGCACAGTTAAACCTGCAGGAGTCAGGAGACCAGCTGCTGTCCCTGCAGGACCTGATGTGTCCTCACCTCGTCCTCTCAAGACACTCAGAGACCTTTAACTTGTGTTCTCTTTGTGGTTTTTAAACAGAGAGCCAAAGTAGATCCACATGTAGACAAACCGCACTGCTACACGCTAACTTTGGCCTAAAGGTTTTGTCCTAAATGGCGGACGCTGCCGCTCAGATCTTCTCCTGGTCCGGGTCCTGGTCCTGGTCCCAGTCTACCTCTCAGCGCTGAGTTTGTAGCGGAGGACAAAGTAAGCGATGAGCCTCAGAGAGAAGAAAAAGATGGCGAGGACAATGAAGTCCAGGTAGAGTTTGGCGTCCAGCATGTCCAGCTCCTTCAGGATGGCCTCAGACTTCTGGAAGTGACAGGTGTCGTCTTCATCACAGTAAAGATCCTCCCGGTCCAGACCGTAGATGGACAGGATAACGCCCTCAAAACCGTACCTGAAACACAACACAAGAGCAGCTGATGAAATGTCTCCATCATCTGTCGCTCTGTTAGAGTCCCAGAATGAGATTAAAGAGCTGGACACAACTTCTGGATACAAAACTTCACTGACAGATGAATGAGCTGGTGAATTCATTCTGCCAAAGTTAGATATGTAAAGATTCAGTTTCTTCTTCTTCTCTCTGTTCACAGCTGCAGTTATTAAATCAGACAGTGCCCTCACCTGACGTAGGAGATGTAGGACATCCACTGCAGGTACCAAGGGATGGTGTCAAAACTGACAAAGAACCCAGAGAACAACAGAACAGGGATCGCTGTGACCGGACCGACAAAGGTTGCCACCTGCAGGAAACAAACACACCTGCGTGAGGGCGACAGGTGGACACACCTGAGCGTCAGCCAACACAGATGAGTTCAGTGAGGCTGACCTGCAGCGAGGTGGAGGCGGCTCCGATCAGCAGCCCCAGACTCTGAGCCACCAGAGACGTCAGGACCCCCAGAGACAGGAAGAGGAAGAAGCGTCCGGCGTCAGGAGGCTGAGCCGTCATCCAGTACACGATACTGCAGTACACCACCGGGAACACCACCTGTATACGGGCCAGAACAGTACTGATGACGTACAGCTCACCAAGAGAACGGATCAAATCACCACTGATACTTTCACCACATGAACCTGTGAATGAGTGTTTCTCATCTTTACTTTGTAAAATCTTTGCTCAGCTGTCTGAGCTGTCGTGTGTCAGCTCACCTGGAACGGGACGTCAGCCATCGTCTTCGCCAGGTAGTACGCCTTCAGACTGTACCAGTAGTTCAGGTGTTCCCTCAGGAAAACTCCCATCTCCAGAGGAACTGAAGCCCGAACACACGCTCAGAACTCAGAACTCACAAAGACTACAAATTGTTTTATTATTAATTGTTTTTTTCTTCTAGATAAATTCAAATATTTAACATCAAAAGCAAAATGTAAGTAAAGTATCAAAAGTAGCGGTGTAACAATACATGTGCTTGTATTGAACCCTTTCGGTACGGGATGTTGGGTTCGGTACAGGGCTGTGCACGGGTGAGTTCCCGGAACGGAAGTTGCGTGTGTTTATTTTCCGCCTGCGGCTACACGTGCAGCCCGTTTACGTCATGGCTAACGCTAGCGAGAAAACAGAGCTTGAGGACCCTCCCTCATCACTAAAGTCTCCTGCTTGGGAACACTGCGGCTTCCTCGTTAAATACTGCAACGGAGAAAGACATGGTGACAGTTTAACTGGTGATCATTCTAACTGGTGAGGTTCACAGGTGTGCTGGAGGTGTGGTTTGAGAATCCCGTCTCGTGAGGGGTCCTCAGCCATGTCCACTAACCAGGAAAAACATTCCGATCACCCTGCTCATCGATCCAAGTCATGCATATGTATATTCATTTCAAATGGGCTTGAACACTATTCCACACGGAGATGCTGGACCACTGCAAACCACTGTTAGAGGAGCGCTACAGAGCACACAGTGACAGTGTAGGTGACTGTGTCAATAAATAAATCATCCAAAAGTGCATGTTGTCGTCCTTATATCTTCACAACGAAAGCCTGTACTCAGAAATAACTCATGGGTGGAGTCAATGTGGACAAGTTTAACTTTCTGGCAAAAAATAAGAAGGTTGAGTAAAACTGAACAGGGCTACATGCTGGAACTGTTAGTGCTGCACTTTACTTGTGGAAAAGTTTAGTTAAAAGCCTTTAACACGCTGTGAGGAATTTATTTTTATAATATTTCATATATTTTTTCTTTAAGAATATTTTATTCATTGGAAAGCTTATTTTAGATATATTTTGTTTATTTGAGAATAATAGATTGAAGTTATTACCAGGCAGCACTTTACAACAGTATTCTATTTTTAATTTTATTTTCATATTTTGTTTAATGTTACAATAAATTGTTGGTTTACAAAAGTTCTGGATACACAACAAGCAAATTTATGTTTTGCATTTTGTTCCCATTCTGTACCGAAAATGAACCGAACCGTGACCTCAGAACCGAGGCACGTATCGAACCGTGATTTTTGTGTATCGTTACACCCCTAGTCAGAAGTCACAGTACTTGTTGAGAGTATTATAATATGTGTTAAAGTATTTGTACTGTGGGGGGAGTACATTTTACTACTTACTACTGCGTGTGTGTGTGTGTGACTCACAGGTGAGCACTGTGGGCATCAGAGCAGCGAACATGAGGAACAACATGGAGAAGAAGAGGAAACCTGAGTTACTGAGAACCTTCTTGGCCTCGTTCCCGATGCCCAGATAAAGCAGACCAATCAGGACGCCGATCCCAATGTGAGAGGAGATCCTCAGGTGAGTCAGCACCTGCTCAACCAATCAGAGTGTGGATGTGTTACTGTGTGTGTGTGTGTGTGTGTGTGTGTGTGTGTGTGTGTGTGCTGCAGGTGTCGTTGTGTTTCCTCACCGAGTCTCTGAGGATGCTGAGGAACGTCCTCCTGAACAGGATGGAGAACTGAGTCATACAGCTGGCTGAGAAACTGTGACAGCCTTCAGAGGACGAGCTCTCCTGCAACACACACACACACACACACACACACACACACACACACACACACACACACACACACACACACACAACATTTTGTTTCATTTGTTAATTAACGCACCAAAATTATACATCTGTTCATGTAATGGATTCACGGACTCCAGAGAATTCATGTTGGTTCATGATTTAATTCCTTTTCTCCTCTGAAGGACAAACAGCTTCCAACAACTAGAAAAAATATAATGTATCAGTTGATTGACAGGCAGAGGTGGAAGTACAAATACTCAGTTACTCTCCTTCAGTACATGTTTCCTGTCTGTGTACTCTGAGTATCTGTGTGACTTCTCCTCTCTACATGTGAACTTTCTCCTCCTCACAGCTTCAGAACAGCCTCGTTACTTTAGTTTGATGCATCTGAGGTGAATTCTGGATTCTTGTTATTTCCCACCATCAGCAGACTGATGTGGACCAATCAGAGCACATCACGCATGGCAGACGCAGCGAGACGAGACAAAGACGTAAAAGCCGTAAGAAGGCGTAAACAGACAGAGAGGGAGACTGGAATGTGGAGAAAAGGCGTGTTAGTGTCTCGTATCTGCAGAGAGTTTCTGATTTTCTCTCTTTGTTGCTGCTCGGGACGCTTTACCAACCCAACATGTGTCTATTTGACGTCCTGGGAATGAGACTCAACAATCAACTGTCTTTGTGGTGCGTTCAGGAACAGCTGGGACAAATCCTACTGATTCTACCTTTAACTTTAATAGTCTTTGAATTCTATTAATATGACGTGAGCTTCAGTTAGCTTTGAGCACAAATGTCCTTCAGAGGGAGACTTTTTACTCTGATACTCTGAGTACATGTCAGAGCCTGTAATCTATTACTTTACTGGAGTAAACAAGCTGGATCAGTACTTCTACTTTTACCAGATTCAGTTTTAAGTATCTGAACGTCTCCTGGAGGACAGACTGTGACAAGGAAATGATTTTGTTGCGTTTCTTCTGTTCTGGCGGTCGATCACATGAAGAAACACGTTCTAATATATTCATAATCAAACATCTATTAATGCTGCAACAACACATCAGGTACTTCCTGTTGGTTTGCCTCCATGACGACCGGGCTGTGTGACGCGTGGTGCGTTTGTTTTTTACCTCCTCTGTGCGCTGCCACAGGAGCGGGTGGAGGCTCGTGTCTCCGTTCAGTTCAGTCTGATAATCCTTCTCACACTTCCTTTCCTGCACCGCTCGCACCAGCCGGACCATCTGATCCCCGTACTCACCTGATGCCACCTCCATCACTGACACACACACACACACACACACACACACACACAGGGACAGTTGAGGTTAAGTCACATTTGAGGTATTTGTATTTTATATCATCTTTATACTTCTACTCGATTACATTTATCTGACAGCTTTAGTCACTGCACATGTGCAGTACATGTACATCAGATGTACTCTGTGTGAGTACTCGTGTGTATTCTGGCTGGTCTCACCAAAGTCAGCAGGGTTGTGGTAGGTGGGGCAGCTGAGTCCGAGTTCTCTGAGGTACGGAACCAGACTGGAGACCTTCCCTCTGTAGACACACTGACCCTGACTGAGGACGTACAGCTGACACACACACACACACATACAGAGAGAGTATTGACAGTCAAATGTTGTGCAGTCAAATGTCTCTGATCTGATTCCATGTGACATTATTGATTATTGATGATTGATTATTGATTGATAACTCTTGTTGTCACCTTGTCAAAGAGCTCGAACAGTTTGGCGCTCGGCTGGTGGATGGTGCAGATGACGGTCCGTCCTCCCTGAGCCAGAGCCTTCAGAAGAGAGACCACCTGGAAACAAGACGAGCTGTCCAGACCACTACACACACACACACACACACTTGAATTATTGGACACATAATGATGAGCCTGAAGCCTCACAGACAACGTGTGTGTGTGTGGACATGTGTGTGTGTGTGGACATGTGTGTGTGTGTGTGTGTTGGGGGGGGGGGGGGGGGGGGGGGGGGTGACCTGGTGGGTTCATCAAAGAACATGACCGGTGGATTATTGACGAGCTCCAGAGCGATGGCCAGTCTCTTCCTCTGACCCCCCGACAGGTGAGACGTCCTAGTCTTCACACAATCCAGCAAACCCAGAGCCATCAGGATCTCCCGCACCTGAACAGGAAGCAGACTGTCACCTCTGACATCACGACATGAGCAGTAGGCAGTCGGGGTCGGACTCACCATCTCTCTACGAGCCTCCACCTTCTCCTGAAGCTTCAGGTTGGCTGAAACCTGCAGTGATGACAGTCAAAGTACTGCAAGACATACTGCACAATACTGCATAAACTGTCGTAATGATAAACACAGTCTGTGAAGATATTTGATATTTATGTATTTTCATTTACTGTTGGTAATGTGTTGTATTTTATCTGCAGGTATTAATGGGTGCAGTACTAGTAAAAGTACTGTGTCACTGAGAGTACCATCATGGCCTCGTGCACGGTGAGGTGCGGCAGCAGCATGTCGTCCTGCATGATGTAACAGGAAACCTTCCTGAAGGAGCGCAGGGCTCTGGGCTGACCGTTGATCAGGATCTCCCCCTTCATCCCCGTCTCCCTGCACGCACACACACACGCAATCTTTAATGTCATAAACAGTGAATTTGTTAAATATAATTCAAACACGACCTGAAGCTGCTGTGACTGTTTCTTAATGATGTCATCATGTCACTTCCTGTTTATGATTTGCACATTAATACTGTCGAGTGCATCCTCAGCTGACCCGTACCCACCTGTACCCGGCCAAGATATTCATGAGGGTGGACTTCCCGGCTCCTGAGGGCCCCATGATGGCCACCAAGTCTCCGCTGGTGAATTTCCCAGAGATCCCCCTGAGCAGAGTCTTGTAACCTAAAACGGGACAGAAACAATCAGCGTTCAGGTTCCCAGGTTCTCTCAGAGACACTCTTTGTCCTCCAGTCCTCCGCCTCGGGTTTCACATCAATCTGCTTCCATTCACACAAACTCTAAGTGAAACACCCACAAACTGAACCCAGCTAAACTCAGACAGACTCCACCTGCAGTTCTTCATCCTGTTTAAACATCAACATCAAAACCAAGTGAGAGAAAAGACTTCTTCTATGAGCCTGTAAAGCTCCACTTCAGGTCCAATCTTTGTTCAGTCTGTTCACAGGAAAACATGAATTTATGAATCAACCAGATCATAAACAAACAAGCTGCTCTGCCTGGTCGACACCAGCAGCTCAGTGACCAGGACACAGTCATTACACACATGTGGTTACTATGGAAACCAAAGAGGAGAGTGATGATGATGATGATGATGATGAAGACGACCTGCTGTAACCGCTGCAGTGTTTATCTGCTGATGGAGGCTGAACAACGGTTAATGAGATTATCAGATTTAATCTGACTGAATCTGATTTAATCTCCCTGAACGACAGTAACCTCTACTGCAATAATACACACTGTACTGCAATAATACACACTGTACTGCAATAATACACACTGTACTGCAGTAATTCACACTGTACTGCAGTAATACACACTGTACTGCAATAATACACACTGTACTGCAGTAATACACTGTACTGCACTGTACTGCAGTAATACACACTGTACTGCACTGTACTGCAGTAATACACACTGTACTGCAGTAATACACACTGTACTGCACTGTACTGCAATAATACACACTGTACTGCAATAATACACACTGTACTGCAATAATACACACTGTACTGCAGTAATACACACTGTACTGCAATAATACACACTGTACTGCAATAATACACACTGTACTGCAGTAATACACACTGTACTGCAATAATACACACTGTACTGCAGTAATACACTGTACTGCACTGTACTGCAGTAATACACACTGTACTGCACTGTACTGCAGTAATACACACTGTACTGCAGTAATACACACTGTACTGCACTGTACTGCAATAATACACACTGTACTGCAATAATACACACTGTACTGCAGTAATACACACTGTACTGCAGTAATACACACTGTACTGCAATAATACACACTGTACTGCAATAATACACACTGTACTGCAGTAATACACACTGTACTGCAATAATACACACTGTACTGCAGTAATACACTGTACTGCACTGTACTGCAGTAATACACACTGTACTGCACTGTACTGCAGTAATACACACTGTACTGCACTGTACTGTAGTAATACACACTGTACTGCAGTAATACACACTGTACTGCACTGTACTGCAGTAATACACACTGTACTGCAGTAATACACACTGTACTGCAGTAATTCACACTGTACTGCACTGTACTGCAGTAATACACACTGTACTGCAGTAATACATACTGTACTGCAGTAATTCACACTGTACTGCACTGTACTGCAGTAATACACACTGTACTGCAGTAATTCACACTGTACTGCACTGTACTGCAGTAATACACACTGTACTGCAGTAATACACACTGTACTGCAGTAATACACACTGTACTGCAGAAATACACACTGTATGCAGTAATACATACTGTACTGCAGCAATACACACTGTACTGCAGTAATACATACTGTACTGCAGTAATACACACTGTATGCAGTAATACATATTGTATGCAGTAATACATACTGTACTGCAGTAATACATGCTGTACTGCAGTGTACTGCAGTAATACACACTGTACTGCAGTAATACACAGTGTGCTGTAGTAATACACACTGTACTACAGTAATACATACTGTACTACAGTAATACATACTATACTGCAGAATTACACACTGTACTGCAGTAATACACAGTGTACTGCAGTAATACACAGTGTGCTGCAGTAATACACACTGTACTACAGTAATACATACTGTACTACAGTAATACATACTATACTGCAGAATTACACACTGTACTACAGTAATACATACTGTACTACAGTAATACACACTGTACTGCACTGTACTGCAGTAATACATACTGCACTGCAGTAATACTTATGGTACTGCAGTAATACATACTGCACTGCAGTAATACACACTGTATGCAGTAATACACACTGTACTGCAGTAATACACACTATATGCAGTAATACACACTGTACTGCAGTAATACACACTGTATGCAGTAATACACACTGTACTGCCGTGTACTGCAGTAATACATACTGTACTACAGTAATACACACTGTACTGCACTGTACTGCAGTAATACATACTGCACTGCAGTAATACACACTGTATGCAGTAATACACACTGTACTGCAGTAATACACACTGTACTGCACTGTACTGCAGTAATACATACTGCACTGCAGTAATACACACTGTATGCAGTAATACACACTGTACTGCAGTAATACACACTGTATGCAGTAATACACACTGTACTGCCGTGTAATGGAGTAATACATACTGTACTACAATAATACACACTATACTGCACTGTACTGAAGTAATGCATACTGTATTGCAGTAATACACACTGTACTGCACTGTACTGCAGTAATACACACTGTACTGCACTGTACTGCAGTGATACACACTGTACTGCCGTGTACTGCAGTAATACATACTGTACTACAATAATACACACTATACTGCACTGTACTGAAGTAATGCATACTGTATTGCAGTAATACACACTGTACTGCACTGTATTGCAGTAATACGCACTGTACTGCACTGTACTGCAGTGATACATGCTGCACTGCAGTAATACACACTGTACTGCAGTAATACATACTGTACTACAGTAATACATACTGTGCTGCCGTGTACTGCAGTAATAAATACTGTACTACAGTAATACACACTATACTGCATTGTACTGAAGTAATGCATACTGTACTGCAGTAATACACACTGTACTGCACTGTACTGCAGTAATACACACTGTACTGCAGTAATACACGCTCTACTGCAGGTAGTCCACCCTGATGCATCATGGGTATTCCTGAAGTGCGGCAGACAGTGCAACACTTCATGAGGTCGCTCAAGATGAGATGAGTAGATTAATATTTAATCTCTGTTATGAGTCATGATCATTCTGAAGTGTCTCTCTGCCTGTCTGTCTCTCTCTTCCTGTCTGTCTCTCTGCCTGTCTGTCTCTTTGCCTGTCTGTCTCTTCCTGTCTGTCTGTCTCTGCCTGTCTGTTTCCTGCCTGTCTGTCTCTTCCTGTCTGTCTGTCTCTTCCTGTCTGTCTGTCTCTGCCTGTCTGTCTCTGGGTGAGACTGCAGGTTTCTGTGAGGAGACTGAACTCTTTGTCCTTTTCACTCTTTTCTTTCAGTCTTTTGTCCTGAAAAGCTGAAACCTGATACAGTCTTTTGTCTCTGCGATCGTTCAGAAGCTTCATCGTCACACGAGACAAATCCGTTTTAATTACACTTCCTGAAGGTCTGTTAGTGCTTCTATTATCTGAACACACTGGACCTGCTCCACTGGGTCCACATCATGTCGTCTGATACGGTCCACATTCAAACGTTCAAACATTCAAACGTTTTTAACAGGAAAAATTCAGACGGCTGGTAAAAGATCTCAACAACCCGTTAAAGTTCCTCATTTCCTGAAGTTTTTAAACATTTGTACATAAATTAATGAATTCAACATTTTGGATTTTCAGCTCCCGCAAGTCTCAGCAGCAGTCTGACATGTGACAAACTGAGGACATATGTGTAATTTCTTTAATATGTGTAATATTTGTAACATCTTTTTAATATGTGTAATATGTTTAATATGTTTAATATGTGTAATAATTGTAATATCTTTAATATGTTTAACATATGTAATATGTTTAATAAGTGTAATATGTGTAATATCTTTAATATGTTTAAGATGTGTAATAATTGTAATATCTTTAATATGTTTAACATATGTAATATGTTTAATATGTTTAATATGTGTAATATGTTTAGTATGTAATTAATTTAAACAAAAATACTTTTACACCTGCATCTCTAAGGTGTCCATAACTAATTTAACTCTATACAGAATGTACAGATACAAATATATATATAAATATATATATATATATATATATATATATATATATATATATATACACACACATCTGTTGAGAATATCATGAGAAACTGAAGATATGAATAATCTATAAACATGAACGTGAACTAGACTTTGATGTTGGAGTGAGACGCTCATCTGTGAGTGGATCTCTGCCAGGTCACATGACTTTGATGGTTTTAATCTGGATCACTGTTGTTGACTCGTCTGTTCTCTGTGTGTTTGTTGAGGAATAACAGATAAGTAATAGATTACAATGTTAATTTATCATAGTGTTGTTTACAGACGAGCATTGGACCCTCGGTCCTGACCTGTCCCACAAACATCATCAGGTGGTTTTCTGTGACAGAGCTGCTTCTAATATGACCTGCAGCTATTTACAGCACGAGACCCTGACTGGGATTAACAGATTACAGCCGGGTACACACACACACACACATTCGCACACACACACACACACACAGGTGGAGAGTAACTGAGTACTTTTATTGACCTGCTGTCATATTAATACATTTATGAAGTACTCGTATTTCTTTGTAATTACTTGAGATGTTCAAAACTGTGATGATGATGATGAATCTGTCTCCATTAAAACTTTTACGAGCCGGCATTGTGGATGTTTGTCTGACATTAAATCATGTCTACATATATTGTTAAATACTTACAAAATGTGAAAAACTAATAAAATCTCATATTTTTCTTTTTCTTTAAACCTTTGTCCTCCAGGAGACGTTCAGGTACTTCAGGTAGGTGTAAAAACTGACTCTGTGAAAAGTAAAAGTACTGATTCAACTTCTTTACTCCAGTAAAGTAATAGAGTACATGCTCTGAATGTACTCAGAGTAAAAAGTCTCCCTCTGAAGGATATTTGTGGTAAAAGCTAACTGAAGCTTGTGTCATATCAATAGAATTCAAAGACTAAAGTTAAAGGTAGAATCATTAGGATTTGTCCCAGCTGTTCCTGATGAGCAGGAGATGAGATAGTTGGTAGTGTCACAAGACTGATGTATTTGATGATAAAATGAAGTATTTGTACTTCTTTCCTCTGGGTTTCATTTATAATCTACATCTGAAGATGTATCACAGATCAAATGTATCATATGAACATAATCAAGGAGCATCATGATGACAACCGCTGATATAAAACGACAGACGTGTTTGATATAAAGAGTCGAGCCTCCTGTCAGAAGACATTATTCTTTTCTTCTGAGTCGTTTTGTGTTTTTTCGGGGGCGCAGCCAGACAGGGAGCAGCTGCAGCTCAGGGGTAGAGCCAGCGTCTTGTTATCAGAAGGTTGCTGGTTTGATTCCTCTGTTCTGCATGTGGAAGTGTCCTCTGGCAAGATACTGAACCCCAGATTGCTCCTGATGTGCTGGTCCTGCATGTCACTGCCACCATCAGTGTGTGAAAGTATGTGTGAATTACTGTCAGTCACTTTGGACAACAGCGATAAAAGTTAGAAATGTAAATGTAATGTTTGTACAGTGAAGTACAAATACTCTATTACGAGTACAATGGTCATCAGAAATCTGACCTCATCAATAACTTCAAACATCACAAACATGAACACAGCTGCACAGTACAGCAGAACTCTGGGCCTCATGCAAAATCTAAAGCAGGTGTATGAGTTGTGTGTGTGTATGGGGCACCAATTGTAAAGTTGCGCATGCTAAAATTAACAGCGACTTTTCGCCACATTTAGCAACAAACAACATTTGAACAACATATGTGAATTTTTACATGTTATTTTTGACCAAATTTACAGCAATATTTGTGAACTTTGTGATCTTTACTTCTCTTGTAAAAGTATATTGTCAATGTTAAATCTAAATGTTAAATCTAAATCTAAATGTTAAATCTAAATCTAAATGTTAAATCTAAATCTAAATGTTAAATCTAAATCTAAATGTTGGCGAGATTTGGCAAACCGCCGCTGCGGCGATAATGCAGCGTCTCTGTGTGAAAAGGACCAGCGACAGCTACAGCATCCACCACAGTAGAGCTACCACAGCACTCGGTAGCTTTTATTTTGGTATTTCCGGTGACAGGCAGTGTGAATTTGCATATTAGCTAAACATTTAGTTTCACATGTGACATTTAGATTTAACATTTAGCATTTTGATTTAACATTTACATTTTACATTTAGATTTAGATTTAACATTTATATTTAGATTTAACATTTAGATTTAGATTTAACGTTTAACACGTGGGCTTAAATTTAACATTTAGATTTGGATTTAACATTTAGATTTAAATTTAACATTTAGATTTAACATTTAGATTTAAACTTAACATTCAGATTTAACATTTAGATTTAAATTTAACATTTAGATTTAACATTTAGATTTAGATTGAACATTCATATTTAGATTGAACATTTAGATTTAAATTTAACATTTAGATTTAAATTAAACATTTAGATTTAAATTTAACGTTTAGATTTATATTTAACATTTAGATTTAACATTTAGATTTAAATTATACATTTAGATTTAACATTTAGATTTAACATTTAAAATTTAACATTTAGATTTAACATTTAGATTTAGATTTAACATTTAAAATTTAACATTTAGACTTAACATTTAGATTTATATTTAACATTTACATTTATATTTAACATTTAACATTCAGATTTAGATTTAACATTTAACATTTAGATTTAGATTTAACATTTAGATTTAACATTGACAGTATATTTTTACAAGAGAAGTAACATATTAATATTCATGTAATGTTTTTTAAACGTGGTTTGTTGCTAATTGTGGTGACAAGTTGCAGTTTATTTTAGCATGAGCAACTTTACAATCGGCGCCCCATATGTGTGTGAGGTGTTTGAGGTGTGTGTGTGAGGTGTTTGAGGTGTGTGTGAGGTGTTTGAGGTGTGTGTGTGAGGTGTGTGAGGTGTGTGTGTCAGATGTGTCGGTACCTTTCCTCCTCCACCACGGTCCCTCCTTCACAGAGTAGGAAACGTCTCTGAACTCGATGTTGACGGCCGGTCTCCGGGGCAGCGAGGAGAACCTCTGGGCCTCCGTCAGGTTGTTCTCCACCTTCTTCAGGTGTCCCTGCAGCAGCGGTGTCTGCTGGCTGCCTGCCGGCCGCTTGTTGACCACCTCGTCCATACAGACACACACCGTCCGGGGGTCCAACATCAGGTCCGGGGGCCCGTTGGTGTTCTGAGGAAGAGATCAGGGACATCAGACTCTGCAGCTCAAAGATGTCAACCGATCAGAACCGAGTTTGACCTCGGAGGTTCAAAGGCGGAGCCAGACTTTCTGGATTGTGGTGACCCGACTGGAGCGCCAACATCTGGCTCCTGACATCACAGTTTTTGGATTCTGGGAACTTTGACAGATTTATTACACAGTCAGAGAGCATGTTTCAGTGTGAGCTTCACACCTCCCTGCACGACCGGCACCGGCCCAGCAAAGCCACAGAAGGCTCAGTCTGTAGATTAAAGGAGCAGTCCGTAGATTAAAGGTTCAGTCTGTAGATTAAAAGAGCAGTCCGTAGATTAAAGGTTCAGTCTGTAGATTAAAGGTTCAGTCTGTAGATTAAAGGAGCAGTCCGTAGATTAAAGGTTCAGTCTGTAGATTAAAGGTTCAGTCTGTAGATTAAAGGAGCAGTCCGTAGATTAAAGGTTCAGTCTGTAGTTTAAAGGAGCAGTCTGTAGATTAAAGGGGCAGTCTGTAGATTAGAGGTTCAGTCTGTAGTTTAAAGGAGCAGTCTGTAGATTAAAGGGGCAGTCTGTAGTTTAAAGGAGCAGTCTGTAGATTAAAGGAGCAGTCTGTAGATTAAAGGAGCAGTAGTTGGACATGAACCACATTCCTGCACTGGAATGTTACCCAGATGTTGGTTGGATGTAGGGATTCTCCCCTGTGGTTGTAAACCAGATCTCAGATCTCTGTGTTCACTCTTCTCATTGACACCTGTTGATATGAACATGAACAGTCACAGTCACAAGTTTACATCCACTCAACGGGTTCGGGTCCAAATATCAACTGTACATCAAACGATCACCTGCTGCTTAGAGAAAACTGCTCTGATGATCAAGACTCAGCCAAAAACCACCAAGACCAAGTCTGCAATGAATCAGAAACTGCTGGAAGACAGGTGTCCAAGTCCACAGTCAGGTATGCTTTCCATCAACATGAGCCGATAGGCTGCTTTGTCTTTGACAGAACCTCTTGATCCAGACACAGAACCTTGAAGCTGGACTGAAGTTTCCTGCTGATCACATGGACGGAGAAAAACCTTGTGGAGGAAAACTCTGTATTCACATGAAACTAAACTGCTGTTTGAGCTGTTTGACCATAGTGAGCATCAATATGTTTGTAGAGAGAAGGTGAAAACTTTAACCCAGAGAACACCACACCTACTGTCCAGCAGGGTGCTGGAAGAGTTCTACTGAAAAAGTAATTCATGCATTCATCTTTTCCAGATTAGACTACTGCAACTCCCTTCTCTCCAACATTATTTAAAAATCTCTCTCTCACCTCCAACTGGTTCAGAATTCAGCAGCTCGGCTTCTAACAGGTTTTAACAGACGTCAACACATCTCTCCAATATCAGCTTCCCTCCACTGGCTCCCTGTCTGTTTTAGAATTGATTTTATGATTTTACTGATCACTTTTAAAGCAGGCTCAGGTCTGGCTCCGAGCTATATTATATTTATTTTAACTCCCTATGAGCCAGCTCGCAGCCTTAGATCCTCAGGCGGGGCTCTCCTAACCAAAGTCGAGACTAAAAACTAAAGGGGACCATGCCTTTGCCATCAGGGCCCCTGGACTTTGGAACACCCTGCCTGAGAAGATGAGGCTGGCAGGATCTGTAAATTCTTTTAAATCACTTCTTAAAACCCACTTTTCTAGACTTGCCTTCATGTGATGTGGTCCTTGTATGTTTATTTTTTTACTCCAACTGTCCTTGAGTTTCATTTTTGTGTAATTTTACTTTATTTATTTTCATCTCTTTTATCTCACCCACCTTACCAATTTTGAATCATTACCTCTGTTATTTCAACCATTTCATGCAAGCAATTTTATTTGTCCTTTGAAATTGTAAATTGTATTCTTGCTTTGTCTGTCAAAGCACTTTGTAAAACTTGTTTTTAAAAAGTGCTATAGAAATAAAGTTTATTATTATCATATTACTGTGGGGCGGTTCTGCTGCCAGTTCAGGAGACCTGCGATAAATTAAATCATTGAACTTCATGAATGTTTTTGTGTTGCACTCATTGATCACAGAAACATGACAGCTGACTTAAGACCAACATGATCGACAAGTTGGATGGAAACAACTTAATATTATATATAATATAATGTCTGAATGCTGCTGTGTAAATAAAGTTGGACTTCCTCTGGCTGCGTGAGCTGTCAGCCGGGCGGCGTGTGAACATCCTGCTCCATATGGACTCTAATCTGAGGGTCACTGTCGGACACAGAAGAGCTTAGTCAGCCCGGATTTACAGCCAGAGACGGACCAGAATAAACAGACTGAAGACGGCTGCTGTGATTCAGCAACAACAACAACGTCGTCGTCACCAGAACCGTTTATTTCACGTACGAACAAACTGATATCTTTAATTTTGTGTTCCTGGAGCATCATAACAACCGACCAATCACATCTCTGTGAAGTCATAGAAGACAGGAAAATATGAAGATGCGCAAAGTTTTCACATGTTGTGAAAGAGTTTAGGTTCCTGAACCATCAGACAAGTCCAGCTCCTTCATCAACAAACCCACCAGCCGGGAATCAAACCCACAACCCTCCAGCTGTGAGGAGACAGTCCTGACCCCTGAGCCTCCATCAGCTCCATCAGTGACAGAAAAACACAGAAATGTTCTTGTTTGAGCTCCGACATGTTTACAGTCTTCTCAGTTACTTTCCAGGTTACACTGAGAAATTCTGATAATGTAATCAGATACAAGTACAGGGTTTGTAATCCTCTCAGTTACACAAAGAACTTGTTGAGTTTTATGTTTCCTCTGATGGAATGTAACTAAGTACTTTTACTACTTACACTCCACCACACTTTGGAGACAAATATTGTACTTTTTACTCCACCACATTTACTTAATTACTTTAGTTACTAGTTACTTTACAGATTACATGCTGCATCAGAGCACTGTAGAACATTTTTAAATAAATTAATTTCACCATCAATCAGATAAACAACAGTGATTGTTATTATCATCCGGATGACTTTGACCAAAGTTATCTTTTAACACAATATCTTTACTCGAGTATGACTTAAGTTTTTTTTCTACACTGATTGTTTGAGAGTTAAAACTTTTCTGTTCGTCTTTTGCTGAAGTTCTCATGACCTCATGTGGACTCAAAATAAAGTCTCATGTTTTTTTTACATGGAGTCTGTTACAAAGAGGCTCCAACAGAAGAAGCTGCAGGTCTTCATGTCTGTCTCTGTCTCTGTCTCTGTCCCGGTCCAGTCTGTCTCTGTCTCTGTCCCGGTCCAGTCTGTCTCTGTCCCAGTCTGTCTCTGTCCCGGTCCAGTCTGTCTCTGTCCCAGTCTGTCTCTGTCTCTGTCTCTGTCTCTGTCCCGGTCTGTCTCTGTGTCTGTCCCGGTCTGTCTCTGTCCCAGTCTGTCTCTGTCTCTGTCTCTGTGTCTGTCTCTGTGTCTGTCTCTGTCTCGGTCCAGTCTGTCCCAGTACTCACCATGATGATGGAGTTGGTGACGGAGGGGTTGTGGACGGACCAGGCGGCCATCAGACAGGCCATGGCCGAGACACAGCAGCACTCTGACACACACACATCTGATCACTGCTCACTGACACACACCAGCTCCTATCACAGCCTCTGGCAACGCCCACATACCTGCTGACCACACCCCTGCTCTCAGATTGGTGGAGGGCTGTTTGCTGTGGAGTTGATCTGTGAAATGAATCATGTTCAGATTTAATGTCAGTTAAACATTTTTCTGTTCCTAAAGCAAGAAAATAAACTAAATATGATTTATATATAATATAAACAATACTATGAAGAAGTCAAGCATCCAAAATGTTCTAGAGTAAAATTACCTGATATTAAATGTACTTAAGTATCAAGAATCCCAGTAAAAGTAAAACATGCAGCGTGTAATCTGTGAAGTAACTAGTAACTAAAGTTATCATATCAATATAGTGGGACACAGGCAAACATAAAGACCTGCAGCTGCTTCTGTTGCAGCCTCTTTGTACCAGACTCCATTTAAAAAACACACAATTTAATTAGACTTAAGAGAAGTATAACGTAACAGAAAACAGAAAGATTCAAGTAAAGAAGAAGTACCTCAACATTGTACTTACGTGCAGTACTTAAGTAAACTGGATTTATGTGATGTTTCAAAGAGAAATAACAACAATAAAAACTGTAACCAATGTTATTTTATTGATAATCATCAGCTGGAGCTCAGAAAAGAGAAATCAGGGAAGTTAATATCTAAAGAAATGAGAAACAGGCTGCAGGGCTGTGACATCAGGAGCACACTAACACTTCATCTTAAAATAACTTTATTGACAAGAACCCCCCCCCCCCCCCCCCAGTTACAAGGCAGTTTTGACGTCATGCTATAAGGCTGTTGTAAAAATACATCAGACACACACACACATACACACACACACACACAAGGCTGTTTGTTGATAAAAAATGATGCTGTCATGTGACACACACATCACATGACCGAACTTTCACTTCCTCGTTCAGCTCATTAAACTCTGTCCATAACGACTTCCTCTGAGAGACACGAGGACAAACAGGACGTCAACTTTATCAAAGGTGAGACACAAAACAGACTGAGAGTGACACGTCATCACTGACGGTGACGTCATCAGTCTGACGGTGACATCATCAGTCTGGTGGTGACATCATCAGTCTGGTGGTGACATCACTCAGTGTGTTCTGTCACTCAGCAGATCAGATCCTCACTGAGAAATAAAAACAGCAGATGGATGTTCAGTGAACAGACTGACGGAGAAATCATCACATTTTAAAAAGAAGCAGAAGAAGATGAACACACCTGCAGGACTCACCTGAGGTCTCATTCCATTGGACAGAAACATAAAGGTGATTATTCAACATCAACATTAAAGGAAATATTCTAGTTATTGCTTTTATTTCTATTTACATTCTTTTATCAGTTTATTAATGTTATTTACACACTTTATGTCGCTTGTGTTGAAGCATCAGCTGCACATGAACGAGGCGTCGCAGGCGGCAGAGGTCAGATTTACATCCTCACTTCCTGTTCGCCTAAACTCTGAACTCGTTATCAACCAAAGGCAAAAATAAAATAAGTAACAAATGAAACTATAATAGGCAGCGAGTCGAGTCTCTGCTTCAGGCTGACAGCGACTTTTTAAATAACATGAGTGACCTGAAGAGAAACACCTCCTTCTTCTTCAGCAGTTAATTATTAAACACAGAAAAACGTCTTGTTGCGTAAAAAGCAACAGTAAGTGAGAGTGAAGACAACTGATGTATCTGACAGGATATAGATCCACAGAACCGGAGCAGGTCTGTATTATCTAGAACACAGAACACAGAGTACAGTACAGGAACCGGAGCAGCACCTTCAGATCAGCTGATCTCACATCCGACCTCCGTAGAATAACATCTACTGTCCTTCATCCTTCTCTTCATCCTCGCACTGAGATCTTGTTCTCTACAGCAGCCAGCATGGAGGACAGACGAGAGTTCTCATTGGCCAGCAGCTTGGATGGCTCATCAAACTCTGCCACCTGAACCAATCAGATCAAAGGAGGCATCAGTCACAATTCTCTGTTTTATTAATTATTTTAATCAAATGAGTTCCAATTTAAGCTTCAGATAATGAAGTGATTTATTTCTGTCATCGTCTGATTCTCTGAGTCACATGAATCATTTCATAAACTAAAGCCCAGATGACCTGGAACTGAGCTGAGCTCCTATTGGCCAGTTCAGTGCCGTACCTGTCCGTGGTTGAGCACCATGATGCGGTCTGAGGCGAGGACCGTATGGAGGCGGTGAGCGATGGTCAAGGTGGTGCAGTCCTGGAACGAACTCCTTATGGTCTCCTGGATCAGACCGTCCGTCTCTGCGTCCATCGCTGCAGTCGCCTCATCTAGGATCAGGACCTGAAGACCAGAACAACCAATCAGAGGACAGAACACAGACCTGTCTGTCTCTCACCTGTCTGTCTCTGACCTGTCTGTCTCTCACCTTGCACTGTCTCAACAGAGCTCTGGCAACGCACAGCAGCTGTCTCTCTCCCACTGAGAAGTTCTCTCCATTCTCCACCACCTCGGACTCCAACTTCAGGGGCAGCTGGGACACCTGAGGGACAGACAGAAAGTCAGCCAGACAGGTGGGCAGGTGTGAATGTCTTCCAGGGATTCTGCAGTCAGGTGTGCAGTGTGTCTGTACTCACACAGTCCTTCATATGACTCCTCTCCAGAGCATCCCAGATCTGCTCCTCGCTGTACTGAGTAAAGGGGTCCACGTTGAACCTGGAGACACGGACAGAATCATCTGAACTGAGGTCACAAGCAGTCAGTCAACATCAGAGCAGGTGTCCTCAGGTGATCCTACCTGACCGTCCCACTGAACAGCACTGGGTCCTGAGGGATGATTGACAGTTTACTGCGCAGGTCGGCCAGTCCGATGTCACTGATGTCAACACCGTCGATCAGAATGGAGCCGCCACAGCTCTCCACCAACCGGAACAGAGCCACGCCCAGAGACGACTTACCTAGAGAGAGAGACAGGTCAGAGAGAGACAGACAGGTCTCATGCTCTTCATCCTGACACGTACAGATCCAGGACAGGCTTCTGGTTCTGGTCCTACCTGATCCAGTTCTGCCCACTATGCCGACCTTCTCTTTTGGTCGGATGCTGCAGGAGATCTTGTTGAGAACCAGAGGGAGGTTCTCCTGGTACCTCATGTCCACGTCCTGGAGCACCAGCTCCCCCTGCTGGGGCCAGTCAGCCGGAGGGGAGCGACCTTTGACCCGGGCAGGGGCCTCCTGGGACAGGGACTGAGAGACAGACAGGATCAGGATATTTTACCATGAGATCAACATTTTAATGAATAATTCTATTGGAGAACTGCAGTAAGACACCACAGCTGTACTGGTGACTGTGATGGAGGCCAATGACAAACCAGTGTGACCAGTGAAGAGTGAGCCTGGTCCCAATACCTGGATGTAGTGATGGATTCTCTCCACTGAGGTGAAGCGAGCTTCAGTCTCAGAGGCCAGACGGACGGTGAACTGGAACAGTCCTGTTAACTGCAAAGGGACAGACGGGTCAGGTCTGGGACAAAAGCAGACCAGCAGAACCACAATGATGCCTTCAGGTTACCTGCACAGCGTAGGAGATGGCGAGGCCCGCATAGGCAGGAGGGATCTGCCCATGCATCAGGACCATCATGAGGGCAGTGGTACTGATCAGAGCCACGCTGATGACGTCCAGACGCACTGCCAGCCAGCGCATCGCACAGCTGAACAGATAAAATGGAGCCTGGTTCTGGTCCAGCAGAACCTGGTACCTGAAAACAACAACACAGTCAGACTCTACAGGTCAGGTCTTGGCTCAGACCCACTGTCAGTGAACCCTGACCTGTCCAGGAAGTTCCGTCCCTGGTCGTAGGCCTGCAGCGTGCTCAGGCCCTGGATACTGGAGGTGATGTGGGACATGAATGGGGACATGGTCACGTTGTCCAGACGCTTCAGCTCCCGGATGAAGACCCTGGAAATGCTGTGCAGCGCCGCGAAAAGCAACACCAGCGGACCCACAGCCACCAGGAACCATGGGAACACACAGCTGATGACACCGAGGCAGAAGAAGACCAGGATGACGTTCTGGATGAACATCTCAGCCTGGAAGGGCAGTCGAGTGTCGACTGGAAGGAAAACACAAGAAGATATCAGTAAAGTTCTCAACATGACTCGGTCTGGTTCTGTGAGGTACTATTCTTTACACACTACCATGACTGCTCCTGTATCATCTCAAATCGAATGGTTTGTAATAACACTGACTCTGACTCTCCAGGACTGTTTGCATCCCCTGCAGAACAATCCTGGAGAGACTTTCATAAGGCTTCACCAAACGAATAAAACAAATGATGACTAGATAGAAAAACTCCCATTACTCCTCCTGTATCGCTGCTCCTCTTGAACATGGCAGAAGTTTTCCCAGGGAAGCTGAAAAGCATCATACCCTAAAAACTGGAACATAACCTCCTGTCTGGTTGTGCGTTTACCTTCGTCCATGTCTTTGGAGAAGCGGTTCAGGATCCGAGCTGAGGGCGTCGAGTCAAAGAACCTCATGGGGCAGCGGAGGATCTTATGAAACAGTAGGTCATGGAGTTTAGAGGAGGCTCGCAGAGTTCCCTGAAGGACACAATCAGCGTCAAGAGATGACAGGAGAATGTGCACAGAAACATTTAAAGGCCTCCTGTATGTTAGAGTTTGATCAGGGGGATATTTTGCCTTTTCTGTGGTCTTACAGGTCATGAGGGGTGTGACATGCTGACCTTGACGAAGGCGATGCCTCTGATGAGTTTGAGTAGCAGCATGACTCCCATGGAGGAGGCATAGACAGCAGCATAGTGTTGCATCATGGGATTGTCTTTGATGCTGCCGCTCACAGTCGAGCTGTTGGCCTGGGTTACTGTCGTGTTCTGTAAAAACAGGAGTACAGGAGTCAAGAGGAGTCAGGACAAGTTGTCAGTGATCATGCTGACTGATGAGGAGGTGAAGAAGAAGAAGAGGTGTCTAACCCCGCTGCCCTGGTTGATCCAGTAGCTGAGCCACCACTGGCAGAAGGCTGAGCTCCCAACATTCAGAACAAACAGAGCCAGAATCAGCAGGCAGGGGGCGGAGCCTCCACACGATGCCATGTAGAGCCGGAACACAGGCCAAGCCACGCCCCCACTCAGCTGCTCCTCCCCTGTGATAATATATGACCAAATATAGTAAATAAACAGGAGAGTTTCATTAAATTGTCAATCAAATGAGATGAGAACAGGTGTTTACCATTCTCTTTAACGACAGGAGCAATCTTCTTCACTGATCCTGGTTTAATGTCTGCTGGTTTCCTCTGAGAACCACCTGTCTTCCTGCTAGGAGCCTGAACGGACAGACAGGTCGGACAGGTCAGACAGACAGACACTCAGACAAAAAAAAGGCAGACAGACAGACGGACAGACAGACAGGTACCTCTATGTAAGGTGTGTCTCCCAGCTGAAAATGGTTGAACATGGCGGCATAGTCTCTGTTTAGTTTCATCAGGTTGTCATGGTTACCCTGCTCCAATATAGTCCCCTCCCTCATCAGGATGACATCATCACAATCTGACAGGTACTGCACACACACACACACACACACACACACACACACACACACAGGTTAACTCCATGGCAACTGTTTGCAGTAAAGCTTTCCTACCTGTCAGGAGGTTTACCTGCAGCTGGTGGGTGACGAAGATAATGGTCTTTTGGTAAAGCTGCTTCCTGATGGCATTACGAAAGACGTGGTTGGCCACATGGGCGTCCAGGGCACTGAGCGGGTCATCCAGGATGTAAATGTCCCGGTCACTGTAGAGGGCACGGGCCAAGCTGATCCGCTGGCGCTGCCCGCCACTCAGGTTGGCGCCACGCTCACCAATCTGATGGAAACATAGACACAACTCAAATACATTCACACAATAAAACCTTTTAAATGCAGGAACTTAAGAAAACAACTGTGTCCATTGTCTGTGGTTCTTCAGCTGTTCTCAGGTAGAATCCCTGGAACAAAATGTGGGTTCTGCTCAGGAGGTGATAGTAAATCCAAAATCAGGTACTTTCACAGGCTTGCACAGTTTAAGGGTTAGGAAAGGGTTGACCTAGACTCCAAATTCCCCAGATCCCAATCTGACCAAGTGTTTGGAACTGCTTGAACAACTCGAATCTATTTAGGCCTTACCTCACAACCTACAGGACAACAGGATCTGTGTCCATGCCCCAAATGGTCAAAACCACTCCTGACTTTGTCTGCAAAGACAGCTGAGATCAAGTCCAAGATCTGCATTGTCCTGGTGAGACTCCAACAAGGTCGACCGAATGGTTTGTAATAACAAACCTGGATCTGACATTGCTGGGATTGTCCTACATGAAAGTCACACAGGACAGTCCTAGGGCGACTTTCATAAGGCTTCCCCAAGCCAACAAATCGAATGGTGACTAGATGACTAGATAGAAAAACTCTCATTGCTCCTCTGAAACATGGCAGATGTTTTCCCAGAGAAGCTGAATAGTGTCAAACCCTAAAAGTAAGAGCACAACCTCCAGACCCTTTTCAGAGACAGGCATACACACCCAGCCTGCAGGTAGTTTCACTGTCATACAGTGACTGTTGGTGTGTAGGCCAACCTCTCCCTAAAGAGCCACATCTATACTATAGTACAAACAGGAAGTGACATCACCTCTGTGAGGTCAGCGTTGGGCAGCCGTGCAAGGTCTGGTCTGAGACAGCAGGCACTCAGCACGGACTGATACCTGCAGAGACGGAAGGAAAGACAACCACAAATCAGTCATATCTGTCCTTGTTATGCTCCACACCTGTCCTCCAGGTTTCTTCCTCTCACCTGTCCTCCTGATACTCCTGTCCAAACAGGATGTTTTCTCTCAGTGTTGCATTCAGGATCCAGGCCTGCTGAGCCACATAGGCAAGCCTTCCTCTGACAGCCACACTGCCCTGCAGCAGAGTCATCTGTCAACACACCAGACAAACTGTTCATCCACCTGCAGCAGCAGTTATGTAGAGGATGGAGCTGATTGGCTGCGAGGGTTAGGGTTAGGGTTAGGGTTCTTGGTAAATGGTTCAGTGTCGGATGCTTTCCCTTTGAGTAGAGGTACTCGTCTCCCCTCTCCCCTTTATTATTTGCACTTTGCTCAGGCCACTTCCAGAGGCTATTAGGGTCCACCAAGGGCTTTCTGGTGTCAAATTAGGAGACACTGAACATATAATCTCACTCTATGCTGATGATGTATTATTGTTTATTACTAGCCCAGAGCACCCAATCCCTATTTTACTATCACTCATCAACCAGTCTGGCCTTATTTCAGCATATAAAATGAACTATAACAAATCAGAGGCCTTGCCATCAGGTGACTCTGGGGATTGGGTTTCTCTTGCAAATTTCCCTTTCAGGTGGTCAACCGCAGGTTTTACTTATCTGGGCATCAGAGTCACAGCAGACATTAAAGAGCTATACAAACTAAATTTTAAAGCGACTTTGAAATCAGTCAAAAATGATCTTCATAGGTGGTTTGGTCTCTGTCTTTGACCGGCAGAATTAGTTTGATCAAGACGAATGTACTTCCCAGGATATTATACGCTAACCCTGCAAATACTGACACTTAAGATCAATACGAAAGTCATTTTATATATTGAAGGATTGCTGTCAAAATTCATATGACGTGGAAAGAAATCTAGATTAAAGACGAAAACTTTAGACAGAGGGGGTGTATGGTGTTGTGCCCCTCTCTCTCTTTTCAGCCTTATTTCAACTGACATAGGAGAACTTAAAAACAACCCTATCATGATTAGCACACTTAGAATTTGGCGGGTTATCTCTGAACATATTGGCCGCAGAGACTTTTCATTCGGGCTTCAACCTTTAATTAAGAATAAAGCTTTCCCTCCAGGCGTAGGAATGAGTATTTTTGATGACTGGTATTCAGAAGAACTGAGATGATGTATCTGATTTATATAAAGATGGTAATTTCATGTCATTTGAAAATATTCAGAATAAGTAAATAATACCACAGATTAATTTTTTAGGTTTTTTTCCAAGTGAGACATTTTGTAAATCATGCCTTGCGTTCCCGATGATCAGCCAATTTTAAGTCCTGTTGAGAGCTTCCTTCTTAATTTTGATTTAACTGTAATATAAAGATATGAATTTCTCTCTTCTAAGGTAAATTAATCTCTTGTAAGTCTGTTAATGCTGATAGAGTCAGGGAGCTTTGGGAAAAGGACCAGAGGCTGAGTTCAGATCAGGTCAAAAGCTTCTGTATCTGCTAAAAAAATATTTAATTGCAATGGAGACAGTTAATCTAGAATTTTACTCCTCAATGTTTACATAAATTAACCCTCAGAGTTCCCCCCTCTGTGCGGAGTGTAAAAAAGGAGTAGGGACCTACTGCCACTGTATTTGGCAATGTTCATTAATTTCCAGATATTGGAAAAATGTAGCTAAGGAGCTTGGCTACATTTTTCACAAATCAGTTCCATTTGATCCAGTATTGTTTCTTCTGAGTGCACCTACAGAACGGCTCTCTTTGGACAGCTGACTTTACTGTGTAAACTTCTGCTTTAGCAAGGCGATGTGTTCTGTTCCAGTGGACCCAGGAGAAGCCTCCCGCAGTCCTCGATGGTACAGAGAAACATTGAAGGTTTTTCCTATGGAACGTCTCAGTTCTATTCTAAAAGGTGACAGCAGTGTCTTTTATATAATATGGCAGACCCTCCTTGATCATCTCCCCAGTGATCTTGTTGATCTGTTGCAGTAAAGGCGTACAAACCTTGTCTTCACAAATTATTCACAGACTGTTAAATCTCTTTCTTTGACAACAACAATGTGTATGATCCAAATGTGTGTGGATGCAACTCATGTATGTTATTACTTCTTTGTAATTTGGCAAAGTATGTGCTGCGTTTGTTTGTTTTATTTGTTCTGTTAATGCAAAATGCAAAATTCAATCAAATATTATTGAAAAAAAAGGAGGAACTGATTTTACAGGCGTCAGCACTGGAGGTGACATCACCTGTCCCAAGATGGCGGAGATCAGGGAGGTTTTTCCACTGCCGACGCTTCCACAGACACCGACCAACTTCCCCTGAGCAGACAGACAGACAGACAGACAGACAGACAGACAGGCATCAGTAATATGTTCACTGTCACTCAAGGGTTGCAGTACTTGGACCCGATTCACGGACTGACCTGCTGGACACTCAGGTTGATGCAGTGCAGGGTGCTCTGAAGCCATTGGTGAGTACAGGCCTCCCCCTCTCCCTCCTCCTCCTCTTGACCTGAGGCCAGACCTCCTTCTACCCCGAGGAGGGAGCCGGTCACCTCCTCCATCTGCTCCTCCTCCTCCTCCTGAAGAACAGCTCTTTCACTGCACCTGAAAGTCACCACACACACTTCGGGAACTGACCGACTTCTTCGTGAGCTTTGAATAATTTCGCTCCAGGGGAACTAGAGTCTGTGTCACAGAAACTAACAGCGTGGGATTTGTTCTCCACCTCCAGGAGGACAACGTTCTGATATTTTCTCCACAAAATTAAGAGAACAAGATCAGCGTAGTTTGGTCCTCACCATTCTAAAATAAACTCCATACCAACTTTACATCAACTATTATGACTAAGTACAAAAATGGATCTCATATTTCTCAGGTTTATGAAGTCCACTATCTGCTCAGGTATTTAATTGTTTGTTGTTCATAGGAAACCTCGGGCTGTACAGTTTGGAAATTACTTAACAAGTTGACGCGAATGCATCATTTATTTGGAAGATCAGTTTAGATCGGTTTACTTGTCCCGGTGTCGTCGGTGTCTGCCGCCTGTTCGTACACATGGACTGGGCTGAGCACTCTGTCCGCCCCCTTCCCACGCCAAACTGGCCCCACACATCTCCACAGCAACCCGAGGATCGCCAGGCAACGCTCGGACACCGCCGACCTCCGGCAGCAGGAAGAGACTCTGAGGGGCGATACAGAGAGGTGGAACCAGATCAAAGTGGTGGATGAGGAGAGAAGGGGGGCAGGGGGGGAGGAGGGTAAGTAGTTGAGGGTCTGACCTTGAATCTCTCTGTGGCCACTGACGCCTCAGACAGAGACTTGACGGAGAAGGGCGTGACCTTCAGGGCAAAGGTCATGGCGTTGAACACTGTGACCACAGTGAAGGCCTACGGAGACGCACAGACAGTTAACGTCAGCTAACAGCTAATAGAGAGAGACTGTTAGACTGCAATATTAATCAGTTAGCACTACAGACATTACATGACCAGAGAAACTGCACATAGTTTTATCTGTTCTCTTCAGTTTGGTACCTGAGCTGCAGTAAGGTCGTATCCTAGCAACAGGTGGGTGGAGAATGTTGCCACACTGGCGATGACGACGACTACAGGAGCCACGCCCACAGTGACGCTCTGGAAGTAACCCGTCAGCTCCAAGATCCTCCGCTCCTCGTCCCGGATCCCTGAGAGGAAACAGGACCAGGCAAAACACTGTTGTCACCTGTGTTACCATGGCGACAGGCAGAGCAGGTGAGCCGGTGGGTACATACTGTGGATGTCCTGGGCGAAGGCTTTGACCCAGGCGTACATCTTGACAAACTTAATGTTTGTTAGGATCTCGTTCATCTTCTGCACTCGTCTGTCGGTGACAGCCACACCCTTCCTCCTGAAGTACGCCGTCAGTCTAGAGCTGAACATCTGATCAGAGAACACTGATCAGTACACCTGTGTGGCTGGAGGATCACTTTCTACAGGCTACCATGTGACAGAGCAGCATGTTACTGACCATGGTCGGGTAGAAGAGGATGAACACAGCTGATCCCAGCAGAGACGTTGGTCCCAGAATAAACAGGTTGTAGGCAACACCGAGCGCGGCCACCAGGGGGCCTCCTGCCAACAGACTGCCCACTGCTGCAGCCTCAAACATCCTCTGACCGTCACTGGAGCACATGTTCACCAGCTGAGAGACAGACAGGTGGACACAGACAGGTGGAGACAGACAGGTGGAGGGAGAGAATCAAAGATCACCAGACAGAATGAAAAAAGAAAGAAAGGAAGACAACAGAACAGGAACAAACAAAAGATCAGACAGACAAACAGACAGACAAATATAAAGCCTACCTGTCCCATGGACTTGTCCCTGACGCTGCGGAGCTTCAGGATCTTGTCAAAGGCCAGGCTGAGGATGGCTCCTCTCAGTCTGGATCCTGTCCTGTAGTTCAGGGCCCAAGTCAGAGCCAGAGACCAGGACCGGATCAGCTCTGTGGTCAGGAGACCCAGAACCAGCAGCAGCCCGTAGACCAGGTCTGAGTTCTCCTGCTGGGTGTACTCCAGCAGACGCTTCACCACAAACGCCTGGGGGGAGACTCATACTGGTCTCACTGGTCTCATACTGATCTCACTGGTCTCATACTGGTCTCATACAGGTCTCATACTGGTCACAAACTGGTCTCATACTGGTCACAAACTGGTCTCATACAGGTCTCATACAGGTCTCATACTGGTCACAAACTGGTCTCATACTGGTCTCATACTGGTCACAAACTGGTCTCATACTGGTCTCATACTGGTCACAAACTGGTCTCATACTGGTCTCATACAGGTCTCATACTGGTCTCATACTGGTCTCATACTGGTCTCATACTGGTCACAAACTGGTCTCATACTGGTCTCATACTGGTCACAAACTGGTCTCATACTGGTCTCATACAGGTCTCATACAGGTCTCATACTGGTCTCATACAGGTCTCATACAGGTCTCATACTGGTCTCATACAGGTCTCATACTGGTCTCATACAGGTCTCATACAGGTCTCATACTGGTCTCATACTGGTCTCATACTGGTCTCATACAGGTCTCATACAGGTCTCATACAGGTCTCATACTGGTCTCATACAGGTCTCATACTGGTCTCATACAGGTCTCATACTGGTCTCATACTGGTCTCATACTGGTCTCATACAGGTCTCATACAGGTCTCATACAGGTCTCATACAGGTCTCATACTGGTCACAAACTGGTCTCATACAGGTCTCATACTGGTCTCATACTGGTCTCATACAGGTCTCATACAGGTCTCATACTGGTCACAAACTGGTCTCATACAGGTCTCATACAGGTCTCATACTGGTCTCATACAGGTCTCATACAGGTCTCATACAGGTCTCATACAGGTCTCATACTGGTCTACATACATGGTCTCATACAGGTCTCATACAGGTCTCATACTGGTCTCATACTGGTCCTCATACTGGTCTCATACAGGTCTCATACAGGTCTCATACAGGTCTCATACAGGTCTCATACTGGTCTCATACTGGTCCATACTGGTCACAACTGGTCTCATACAGGTCTCATACAGGTCTCATACAGGTCTCATACAGGTCTCATACTGGTCACAAACGGGTCTCATACAGGTCTCATACTGGTCTCATACTGGTCTCATACAGGTCTCATACAGGTCTCATACAGGTCTCATACTGGTCACAAACTGGTCTCATACAGGTCTCATACTGGTCTCATACAGGTCTCATACTGGTCTCATACAGGTCTCATACTGGTCTCATACTGGTCTCATACAGGTCTCATACAGGTCTCATACAGGTCTCATACTGGTCACAAACTGGTCTCATACAGGTCTCATACAGGTCTCATACTGGTCTCATACAGGTCTCATACAGGTCTCATACAGGTCTCATACAGGTCTCATACTGGTCTCATACAGGTCTCATACAGGTCTCATACAGGTCTCATACTGGTCACAAACTGGTCTCATACAGGTCTCATACTGGTCTCATACAGGTCTCATTGGTTTCGTACAGGTCTCATACTGGTCTCATACAAGTCTCATTGGTTTCGTACAGGTCTCATACTGGTCTCATACAAGTCTCATTGGTTTCGTACAGGTCTCATTGGTTTCGTACAGGTCTCATTGGTTTCGTACAGGTCTAACTGGCTTTGCTGGTGTGACTCACCGGCCCACTGAATCCTGCCAGCTGTGTGACGGTGAGGCAGAGGATGGAGAGAAGGAGACGAGTCCGACAAAACAACCAAACCACCGAACACAAGGACGCATCGCTGCCCTTTGACCTCTGTTCCTCCTCCCACAGAGACGACAGCCTGAGGACGGACAACAGGAACACAATGGGAACACAACACGAAGACAACGGAAGGACAACAGGAAGACAACAGGAAGACAACGGGAAGACAACGGGAAGACAACAGGAAGACAACGGAAGGACAACAGGAAGACAACAGGAAGACAACGGAAGGACAACAGGAAGACAAGGGGAAGACAACAGGAAGACAACGGAAGGACAACAGGAAGACAACGGGAAGACAACAGGAAGACAAGGGGAAGACAACAGGAAGACAACGGAAGGACAACAGGAAGACAACGGGAAGACAACACGAAGACAACGGAAGGACAACAGGAAGACAACGGGAAGACAACGGGAAGACAACGGGAAGACAACAGGAAGACAACGGGAAGACAACGGGAAGACAACAGGAAGACAACGGGAAGACAACAGGAAAACAACAGGAAGACAAAGGGAAGACAAAAGTTACAAAAGTCTGAAAACATAAACTTCCTGTTTAAAATCAAACAGACTGTTGTTGATTTATGTTGAAATGACTTCCTCATGTGGCCTGACAGCAGCATCAGATGAAGGATCCATCCTGTGGTTCCTGGCGGCTTCTCACTGGACTGAACCAAGGACGTTATATTAAATCTGGACAGTTTTGGAGGCGGAGCCTGACTACAGATGCTTCTTTCTTTATGTAAGCTTCTGGTGTTTGTGTTTTTGGCCTCAGTGCGTCGAGTGACGGTGTAAAGACACAGTTTGACCACTATGAGGTCCGTCCTCAGAGCCTGGAGCTGCTCCTGGAGCTCTGGGCACAACAGACGCCATCTTTGTGATCAGGTGTTCTAATCAGTAGATACATTGATTTATTAGCTCCTCCTACCTAAGGCTGTTGGCATGGCAACCCTCCCGCTGTGACACTGGCCAGATATCATCCAATAGGAGCTTTCCTTTCCTGTGGGCGTGTAGGACCAGAGGAGTCAGCCAATGAAACGTCATGAAGGAGAAGAGACCTGCGCTGTCCACCGGATGACCACACCTGAGGACACACACAAACACCTGATGAGACACACACACACACACACACACACCTGAGGACACACACACACACACCTGATAAGATACACACACACACACCTGATAAGATACACACAACTGAGCTGTGTGGTGTGTGTGTGTGTGTGTGTGTGTGTGTGTGTGTTTGTGTGTGTGTGTGTTACCTGTCCTTCTCTCCTGGTTTCTTCGGCTCTGTGTTTTTAGCTCCGCCCTCCTCCAGCTCTTCACCATGGCAACCAGCTGATCTGTGCTCACATGAATCCAGTGCACCCTGACATACACACACACACACACACACACACACACACACAAACTTAGTTACTTTCAACCACTCGTCTAACACCGCTGGAACTGAACCATTCAAGTTCTTCAAGAGATAAAACGCCCACAAAGCAGCCGGTCCAGACTCTGTCCCTCCAGCCACCCTGGAGCACTGCACTGACCAGCTGTCTCCAGTGTTCACGGACATCTTCAACACCTCACTGGAGCCTGCTTCAAAGACGCCACCATCATCCCCGTACCCAAAAAGCCAAGGACCACAGGGCTGAATGACTACAGACCCGTCGCCCTCACCTCTGCGGTCATGAAGTCATTTGAGCGCCTTGTGCTGTCCAACCTCGGATTCTTAACCACCCACACCTGGACCCACTGCAGTTCACCTACAGAGCCAACAGCCAACACTATCCTCTCGCCTCTGCTTCAGGACCAGCTCTCCCAGCTCCAGGTCCCTGACTCCTCCAGCAGGTGGATCACAGACTCACTGTCTGACAGGAAGAAGCGCGTGAAGTTGAGAAAACATGTCTCTGAATCCCAGACCATCAGCACCAAAACCCCCCTAAGGCTGCATTCTTTCTCTCCTGTTCTTCTCCCTCTACGCTAACAGTTGCATCTCTGGTCGCAGTCCGTCAAGCTCCTGAAGGTCGCGGACGACATCAGGCTCATTGGGCTCATCTCTGGTGGGGACAAGTCCGCCTGCAGGTGGGAGATTCCCGCGGCAGCTGAATAAGTTCAACCTGCCAAAGACGATGATGGTGCACTTCTACGCTGCCATCATGGAGTCCATCCTCACCTCCTCCATCACCGTCTGGTATGCTGCTGCCACTGCTGAGGACACGAGCAGACTGCAGCGTATCAAATGCTCTGCTGAGAAGGTGATTGGCTGCAACCTTCCATCCCTTTTAGGACCTGCACAGCTGCAGCGCTCTAAGGCGTGCAGGTAGCATTGTGGCTGATCACTCCCATCACTGTCACAGACTTTTTGTCACTCTCCCCTCTGGCAGGAGGCTGCAGTCCATCAGGACCAAAACCTTCCTTTCTGCAGGCAGGATCCTTAGCAGGTCCTGGGACCCCCACCCCAACTGAGACTTGCACTCTTGCACTCATACACACCACCACCCCCTGAATCTTGGCATTGCAATGATGCAGAATTTGGACAATTTTTATAATTTTTTTAAACATTTTATTGTTTATCTATTTTGTCATTCTTGTACAGCTCTTCTGTCTCTATTTACCAGTCATCCCCCCTGTGTTTATAATAGTCACTGTTTGTTTATTGTTTATTGTCTTCACAGCATGCACCTTATACACAAAGACAAATTCCTCGTTGGTGTAAAATCCTTCTTGGTAATAAATCTGTTTCTGATTCTGATTCAAAAGAACTTATTGACTTTACTCAGGTAAACAACTTATATATAACATATTATTAATGTAATCCAGTATGTTTACAGTAATAGTATTAGTAGTAGTATTACAGTGCAGTATTACAGTGCAGTATTACAGTGCAGTATTACAGTGCAGTATTACAATGTAGTATTACAGTGCACTATTACAGTGTAGTATTAGAGAGTAGTAGTACAGTGCAGTATTACAGTGTAGTATTACAGTGTAGTATAACCATGTAGTATTACAGTGCAGTATTACAGTGCATTATTACAGTGTAGTATTACAGTGCAGTATTACAGTGTAGTATTACAGTGCAGTATTACAGTGCACTATTACAGTGTAGTATTGCAGTGTAGTATTACAGTGCAGCATTACAGTGGAGTATTACAGTGCAGTATTATAGTGTAGTATTACAGTGCAGTATTACAGTGCATTATTACAGTGTAGTATTACAGTGCAGTATTACAGTGCACTATTACAGTGTAGTATTGCAGTGCAGTATTACAGTGCAGTATTACAGTGTAGTATTACAGTGCAGTATTACAATGTAGTATTACAGTGCACTATTACAGTGTAGTATTACAGTGCAATATTACAGTGTAGTATTACAGTGCAATATTACAGTGTAGTATTAGAGAGTAGTAGTACAGTGCAGTATTACAGTGTAGTATTACAGTGTAGTATAACCATGTAGTATTACAGTGCAGTATTACAGTGCATTATTACACTGTAGTATTACAGTGCAATATTACAGTGTAGTATTAGAGAGTAGTAGTACAGTGCAGTATTACAGTGTAGTATTACAGTGTAGTATAACCATGTAGTATTACAGTGCAGTATTACAGTGCATTATTACAGTGTAGTATTACAGTGCAGTATTACAGTGCACTATTACAGTGTAGTATTACAGTGCAGTATTACAGTGCAGTATTACAGTGTAGTATTACAGTGCAGTATTACAATGTAGTATTACAGTGCACTATTACAGTGTAGTATTACAGTGCAATATTACAGTGTAGTATTAGAGAGTAGTAGTACAGTGCAGTATTACAGTGTAGTATTACAGTGTAGTATAACCATGTAGTATTACAGTGCATTATTACAGTGTAGTATTACAGTGCAGTATTACAGTGCACTATTACAGTGTAGTATTACAGTGCAGTATTACAGTGCAGTATTACAGTGTAGTATTACAGTGCAGTATTACAGTGCAGTATTACAGTGTAGTATTACAGTGTAGTATTACAGTGCAGTATTACAGTGCAGTATTACAGTGCAGTATTACAGTGTAGTATTACACTGTAGTATTACAGTGCATTATTACAGTGTAGTATTACAGTGCAGTATTACAATGTAGTATTACAGTGCACTATTACAGTGTAGTATTACAGTGCAGTATTACAGTGCAGTATTACAGTGTAGTATTACACTGTAGTATTACAGTGTAGTATGACAGTGCAGTATTACAGTGGAGTATTACAGTGTAGTATTACAGTGTAGTATTACAGTGCAGCATTACAGTGGAGTATTACAGTGCAGTATTACAGTGTAGTATTACAGTGTAGTATTACAGTGTAGTATTACAGTGGAGTATTACAGTGTAGTATTACAGTGTAGTATTACAGTGCAATATTACAGTGCAGTATTACAGTGTAGTATTACAGTGCAGTATTACAGTGTAGTATTACAGTGCAATATTACAGTGCAGTATTACAGTGTAGTATTACAGTGCAGTATTACAGTGTAGTATTACAGTGCAATATTACAGTGCAGTATTACAATGTAGTATTACAGTGCACTATTACAGTGTAGTATAACAGTGTAGTATTACAGTGCAGTATTACAATGTAGTATTACAGTGCACTATTACAGTGTAGTATTACAGTGCAGTATTACAGTGCAGTATTACAGTGTAGTATTACAGTGCAATATTACAGTGCAGTATTACAGTGTAGTATTACAGTGCAGTATTACAGTGTAGTATTACAGTGCAGTATTACAATGTAGTATTACAGTGCACTATTACAGTGTAGTATAACAGTGTAGTATTACAGTGCAGTATTACAATGTAGTATTACAGTGCACTATTACAGTGTAGTATTACACTGTAGTATTACAGTGCAGTATTACAGTGCAGTATTACAGTGGAGTATGACAGTGCAGTATTACAGTGTAGTATTACAGCGCAGTATTACAATGTAGTATTACAGTGCACTATTACAGTATAGCATTACAGTGCAGTATTACAGTGTAGTATTAGAGAGTAGTAGTACAGTGCAGTATTACAGTGCAGTATTACAGTGTAGTATTTTAGTGCAATATTACACTGTAGTATTACAGTGCAGTATTACACTGTAGTATTACAGTGCAGTATTACAGTGTAGTATTACAGTGCAGTATTACAGTGTAGTATTACAGTGCAGTATTACAGTGCAGTATTACAGTGTAGTATTACCGTGCAGTATTACACTGTAGTATTTCAGTGCATTACAGTGTAGTATTACAGTGCACTATTATAGTGCAGTATTACAGTGTAGTATTACAGTGCAATATTACAGTGCAGTATTACAGTGCAATATTACAGTGCAGTATTACACTGTAGTATTACAGTGCAGTATTAGAGAGTAGTATTACAGTGCAGTATTACAGAGTAGTATTACAGTGCAGTATTACAGTGCAGTATTACAGAGTAGTATTACAGTGCAGTATTAGACAGTAGTATCAGAGTGCAGTATTACAGTGTAGTATTACAGTGTAGTATTACAGTGTAGTATTACAGTGTAGTATTACAGTGCAGTATTACAGTGTAGTATTACAGTGTAGTATAACAGTGCAGTATTACAGTGCAGTATTACACTGTAGTATTACAGTGTAGTATTACAGTGCAGTATCACAGTGCAATATTACACTGTAGTATTACATTGCAATATTACAGTGTAATATTACAGTGTAGTATTACAGTGTAGTATTACAGTGCAGTATTACAGTGTATTATTACAGTGCAGTATTACAGTGTAGTATTACAGTGTAGTATTACAGTGCAGTATTACACTGTAGTATTACAGTGCAATATTACAGTGTAGTATTACAGTGCAGTATTACAGTGCAGTATTAAAGTGTAGTATTACAGTGCAGTATCACAGTGCAATATTACACTGTAGTATTACATTGCAATATTACAGTGTAATATTACAGTGTAGTATTACAGTGCAGTATTACAGTGTATTATTACAGTGCAGTATTACAGTGTAGTATTACAGTGCAGTATTACAGTGCAGTATTACACTGTATTATTACAGTGCAATATTACAGTATAGTATTACAGTGCAGTATTACAGTGCAGTATTACACTGTAGTATTACAGTGTAGTATTACAGTGTAGTGTCAGTATCACTTTATTTAAGGAGAAAATCACAGGTAGCTTTAAACTGATGGCTCGTAATTAATATTCATGAGTTCGACTCTCTCTCCTCCAACTCTGAGGAACACTGAACTGTGATCCAGCCAATCAGAGAGCAGGATTACTCTGTGTGTGTGTGTGTGTGTGTCCTCTCTGAGCGTGCTCAGTTCCCCCGGGCAGTCGAGCTTCTACTGAGCACGTGCAGAACTCACGTTCTCTGCCTCATGATGCTCACACACATCCCGTCCATTCACACAGCCTCAGCCAATCAGACGGCTGGATTCTCCTCAGCATCAACTGGAAAGCAGCAGGAGGCGGAGCTTCTTTATGTAAACAAAGAGGTGATGTGTGTGAGGAGCAGGAGGCTGCAGCTTCATCCTTTACCAAATTTTTTTCATCTGCTTTTATTGTGAAAGTCTCTTCCTGTTTCATGGTTTGATGACCTGATTGGTTATTAATATATAATATGCTTGTCTCTAAGATGTCTGAGCTCTGATGTGTCTCATGAATGATGTCTCTTCTCTCTCGTCTTTGATTGTTGGTGACGTATTGATCAGCTGATCGGTTGTTTCATCATACCTGAGGCCCCTCCCCCATCCTCACCTGTACCTGGAGGTGCAGTCTGACATCTGACCCCGGCAGAGCGCGGCAGGACGACCGTCCAGAGTCCGTCACTCTGCGTCCACAGTCATGATCTCTCATCTTCTATCAGACCACATGGAGCTGTGACCTCTGACCCCGACACGCTGCACCGAGCTCTGACAGGGAGACGGGTCAGAGAGAGACGGGTCAGAGAGAGAGAGACGGGTCAGAGAGAGACGGGTCAGAGAGAGATGGGTCAGAGAGAGAGACGGGTCAGAGAGAGAGAGATGGGTCAGAGAGAGAGACGGGTCAGAGAGAGACGGGTCAGAGAGAGATGGGTCAGAGAGAGAGAGACGGGTCAGAGAGAGAGACGGGTCAGAGAGAGACGGGTCAGAGAGAGAGAGACGGGTCAGAGAGAGACGGGTCAGAGAGAGAGACGGGTCAGAGAGAGAGAGACGGGTCAGAGAGAGACGGGTCAGAGAGAGACGGGTCAGAGAGAGAGACGGGTCAGAGAGAGAGAGACGGATCAGAGAGAGACGGGTCAGAGAGAGACGGGTCAGAGAGAGATGGGTCAGAGAGAGAGAGACGGGTCAGAGAGAGAGACGGGTCAGAGAGAGATGGGTCAGAGAGAGAGAGACGGGTCAGAGAGAGACGGGTCAGAGAGAGAGAGACGGGTCAGAGAGAGACGGGTCAGAGAGAGAGACGGGTCAGAGAGAGAGAGACGGGTCAGAGAGAGACGGGTCAGAGAGAGAGAGACGGGTCAGAGAGGGACGGGTCAGAGAGGGACGGGTCAGAGAGAGAGAGACGGGTCAGAGAGAGAGAGACGGGTCAGAGAGGGACGGGTCAGAGAGAGACGGGTCAGAGAGGGACGGGTCAGAGAGAGAGAGACGGGTCAGAGAGAGAGAGACGGGTCAGAGAGGGACGGGTCAGAGAGAGAGAGACGGGTCAGAGAGAGATGGGTCAGAGAGAGACGGGTCAGAGAGAGAGAGAGACGGGTCAGAGAGAGAGAGACGGGTCAGAGAGAGATGGGTCAGAGAGAGAGAGACGGGTCAGAGAGAGAGAGACGGGTCAGAGAGAGATGGGTCAGAGAGAGACGGGTCAGAGAGAGAGAGAGACGGGTCAGAGAGAGAGAGACGGGTCAGAGAGAGATGGGTCAGAGAGAGACAGGTCAGAGAGAGAGAGACGGGTCCGAGAGAGAGACGGGTCAGAGAGAGGCGGGTCCGAGAGAGAGAGACGGGTCAGAGAGAGAGAGAGAGCGAGAGAGAGACGGGTCAGAGAGAGAGAGACACGGGTCAGAGAGAGAGAGAGACGGGTACAGAGAGAGAGAGAGACGGGTACAGAGAGAGAGACGGGTACAGAGAGAGAGAGAGACGGGTCAGAGAGAGAGAGAGACGGGTCAGAGAGAGAGAGAGACGGGTCAGAGTGGACAGCAGGGACAGTGAACATGAGGACGTGTTCGTGCTTCCTCAGTCTGTCTCTGTGTTCAGTATTGAGGATGTGTGATCAGTTACACTTCCTGCTGATCAGAACGACGTCACAATAAACTACCAACATCATTAATAACTTCATAGATCACATGAGTACTACAGAAGTATACAAGAGAAACACATGAAGTATAAATACTGCATAGAGAAGCAGAGTACAGGAACTTGCTGGAATACTGCAGTACTCCATGAAGACAGAAGTATACAATCATCAGAAGTATTTTAGTGCTTACTACAGAACTAGACTGGTGTGTAAAGAGTATTTATACTATTTTACACTATTATGCAGTAATAGTACAGGAACATGAGAAACAGACATGGTTCAAATATGACGTGAATCTTTTTTAAACTGTCATTTTACCTCAATAACGGCTTCAAGAACAAATACTACTGCAGTACTGTAGCAGTACTGTAGCAGTACTGTGAGTATTTACTTGTTGAGTATTTCAGACATAAAAACATGTCAAAATCCTCCAGAATAAAAGGATAACAATGAGCACTTCAGAATAAAAGCATGTGACGGTGCCGTCAGGAGACAATCTGTCCTCGCGCTCCGAGCATCACACCGGAAACGAGTCCAAACCCAAACCTGAGATCAGCTGACGGTCGCGGAGCTGCTCACCTGTCTGTCTGTGAGTGTGTGTGTGTCTGTGTCCGTGTGTCCGCGCGCTGAGGACAACCTCTCCGTCCTGCCTGTCCTCCTTCAGGTCCGCCGATCTCAGTAAACAGCTCGAGCGGAGCAGCAGCAGCGGCGCGAGGCATCATGGGAGACAGAGTCCTTCGTGACGCCAGGCCCTCACGTGCTCTCGCCCCCCCGTAGTGACGTCACTCCCGAAAGATTGACAGATGTTTGTGTCTTTTAGAAGTTTAAATATTAAGAATATTGAAGCTCGTGTGAAACTTATTGAAGATCAAAGCCGCTCAGATATCAAACATGTCGTTTGTTTCCATAGCAACGGGCTGTTTGTATTATAGTCACTGCATGTTGGTCTTCAGTGTGTGCCGCCTTCATCAAAGCCCTCATTGGTGTAAAATCCTTCTTGGTAATAAATGTGGTTCTGATTCTGGTTCTGTTCATCTCAGCTGAGAGGAAGCTGTTAGAAATAGATTATAATTAGATACATTAATATAAAATATAACAACTAAACTCCAATAAAGAGTCGCACCTCACTCCCCAGCAGAGGGAGACATCAGACACTGTTCTGGACCCGCCGGGTCTCTTCACCAGAACATTCAAATATATCCTTACAATGAGTCACTTTGTGCTGACGCAGCATTAATCAAGAGTAGCTACAGATTTAAAGAGTACGATATGACTCTTAAATGTAACTGAGTACATGTACAACCTGCACCATCACTCTCCCAGCATGCTTTGCTTCGAGTTGAGGCAGTGAACTTGAAGTTAAACACCTTCAGTGAAATTAAAGGGACAGTTCAGATCGTTTGTAATGATGTCTCAGCAATCAACAGGCTAATAAAGAGAAGAGTCGGTGCAGCAGCAGCTTTGGACCTGATCAGTTTATTGTTTCTGTACAAACAAGAACATGAGACGCTGCAGATGTTTCCTCTTCACACTCGAGAGGGATACAGCATCTGGAAGAGACGGACAGAGAGGACACATGAGGACACAACAATCTTGGGATATGTGAGGCTACGAAGGATCGCAGCGGTGCGTCCTCCAAAAACAGGGAAAAGGAGCATTGAAAGGAGCCTTCGCGTGACGTAATTGGGCGTCAAATGCTCCTTCGAAGGATGCAGCACCTGGACTGGGACACAGCCATAGAGTCACCCGACCAATCAGCTCATCACATGTCACATCCCCGCCCCTCTCTCACTTTTCTTCTTTTAACACATTTCTACCTTTTTTGTTTACAATCCAAACATCCACCCAGTGATCGGCCTGAACGCCGTCTTCTTCCATATATCTGCCACACAATATGTCAGGTTTAAAATGGATTTATATTTCATGTTTCGGAGCTTCAGTTTGTTCTAAAGCTGCTCGTCGACTCGACACTAAACACAGACTTCACTAAACACAGATGTTCTCCTCTGATGGTAAACACCGTCTGTCCACACGACCTTTTTAAAGCAGGAGACAAACTGTTCAACACCAGAGATCATTCTGAGCACATGAGGTGACATCATCTTATACACAGGGTTCATACACATTTTTCAAGGTCAAATTCAAGCACTTTTGGGGGTAATTTTCAAATTTTTCCAGCACCTTATTGCTGGGGTAAAATACATTTCTACAGGAATATATACACTCATGATTTTTTTTTCACTTTTTAATCACAATTATGTACATTGTATTTATGCTGTAAACATCTAAAATTATGTTTCATAATAGCAAAAACTTTAGAAATTTAAGTTAATAAAAGCTGATACAAGTTTTATGCAAAAAAAGGGAAGCCACTTGGCGTTCTTCAGGCACACTTACACCGACAGAAAGACCTGAGAGCACCCTGTCATTTTCTTTTATGACAAATTTGTATAAGCTGTTCAGCTCCTCAGCCGTCCTTCTCTAGTGCTACCAGCTGCATGTGTGACGATACACACACTGATTTTATTTCACCTTGTAATAAGCAAACTATCCAGTCAAGACAGTTATAATGTCAAGCACTTTTCAAGCACTTAAACTAAAATCCAAGCACTTCTCAGACCTTAAACACAATTTTGAAATTTACTTTCAAGGATTTCAAGCATCCACACGAACCCTGTATACAAATACAATGATACATGGTGTCCCTGAACACACCACCCCTCAGACATCCTGGGGTCCCTGAACTCACCACTCTGACTCTGTGTCCGATGGCTTTGGCCGGCAGGTTGCTGCTGAACTTGGCCCGGACCATCCCGCTGCTGCCGTGCGCCCTGGTCACCTTTCCCCAGATCACTCGGGTCTTGTTGGGTTTACCGCCCGGCGTCACCGTGTTCCTGCACACGAGAGGAGACATGCATTCATATTACAGGACAGCCCAGACGGGTGGAGACATACAGCTCAATGATGGAGTATTATACATAACTTTCATCGAAAACAGACTGTATGATCGATATGAACTGCAGTCTGAATGCAAACCAGACTTCATTCATGATTTTAACATGTTAATTAGTATTTTAATGTCCAACGTCTCAGCTGAGTTGTTCTCTGTAGAACTGATGGAACTCCAACTGCTGCTGTCGAGCATCTCTGACCGACATGTCACCGTGTTAAAACAAGCGTGCCGTCATAAAGACCCTCTGTGATCACAAACACTGGGCAGGTGTTCGCTCCTCACACATCCGACCTCTGACCCCTGCTGGTTCTTACTTCTTAGCCTTGTAGACGTAGGCGCAGCGTTTGCCCAGGTAGAAGTCCACCTCGTCTCTGGTGTAACATCCCTCCAGCTTCAGCAGAGCAGTGTGTTCACGCTGGTTCCTCAGACCGCGCTTATAGCCGGTGAAGATGGCCTTACTCCACAGTCTGCACACACACACACACACACACACAGTTAATATATTGAATTTAAACAGGCAGCATTTCTTCTTCTCTGCTTTCTGCAGCTCAGAGCAGAAACATGGTCCACACAAGTCTAAGTGCACCTGGTCCAGCTTCCTGCGTGAACATACACCTGTATGTAAAGTGCACAAACATACGTCAGTCCTTCTTTGGCCGACACAGAGCTGAAGTGTCTCCATGAGCTGAACCTGCATCCTGCCTCACAGCAGAGGTGACGAGGTGTCAGAGACGCAGCTCACTGACTGAGCTGTAATCTACAGGTGACGCTGCAGAACAGAACGACACCTGAGATCGATCCTGTGCAGCTTGAAGCTTCTGTTCTGACACTTGTGGACCACATTTCTGCTCAGAGAGAAGAAGAGTCTGACCTGAGTCAGCACAACTGTGTTCAGGAGTGTTCTTACCTTCCAGGCATCGTCAGTCTTCTCCAGGTGAGTCCACCTGCACAGACAGATACACATTAACACTACAGATCATGTCATGTGAATGTTTGCAGTCAGACGTTACAGGAATCCTTTCAGCTGCCGGACACCAGACCGCTTCATAATGAGCTGTTTTCATGCTCCATCACATGTTTACACGGTGGAGCCTGAGGAAGCCCTGAGGTGAGGCTCATGTACCTGATGTGCACGGGGACAGTGTGTCTGCAGCAGGACTCATCATACAGTTTGTACAGGAACAAACAAACATGAACATGTCACACAGAACTCAGTTATCCAGTCTGTCAGGAGCAGTCAGGTCCAACAGTCCTGTAATAAACGCTGAGGGCTGCTCAGTGACTTAGCTGCAGCTAGCTTCAGCTAGCTGTACCCGTTACGATGCATTGTGACCCAATGTTACCAGGAGGGGGGCTAACGTCTTACACTGACGATCCAACCTACAGACACTTCATTCACAGGTCACAGTTTAATCTGTAACACCTTCTAATTCAAACGACCGTAAACAAACATTTCACCCATGAGACAGTCAGTCTGATGCTAACATGCTAACGCTAGCTGTGCGCGCTGTTACCGGCACACCGTCACCAGTGAACCCGGGAGAATATCACCACGAGCAGACCGGACTGTGAGACCGCCATGTTGTCACGGCTCAGCCTCGACACACACCGGGACATCAGACTGAATCTGCCCCAGCATTCAGCTCTGCAACTCGGACTATATCCGCTCTGTTAGCCGCTGTTAGCTTCATCCAAACTCAATCTCGGCCATCACAGACTCCATCACCGACACAAACACACCGACGAACAGAAGACACACTGACCGTAAAGTGACCGTGATTATCAGGCAGAAATAACGCGGATTAACGGCAATATTAAAACATTTAGTCGGACATGTTGGTTCTCTTACCTTCACTGTGAGGAGAAAAATGGAGGAAAAGGAAGTGAGAAAGGCATGCTGGGAAATTATCGTAAACAGGGTGCCCGCGGACCCGCCTGAACAAAATGGAGCCGGTCAGTTATTATGAGTTTAATTATATTTAATTTTTAACTTTGGACGAATATTTTATGAAGACAAACGCACAATAATAACTTTGTTACACGCAGTTTTATTATTTCTATGTTTATTTTAACAATATGTTCCTCCTGTCACATTATTATCTTTAGAATATTTTCTCTATTTTGCTTTACGTGTTTTTTCGTGAAGAACTTTAAACTGTAGAAAAGCTTTTAATTTGCAGATATTAAATTAACTTCTTATCATTCAAAGATGTTTAATGTTTATTTAATGAACGCATGTCAAAATATTTCTAATTTAGTTTGAAACTGACGTGTGTTTGTCGTTATGACCTGTAACTAATGATTTAAGGTCTTTTAGTTTAATAGTTTAAAGGTCGTGTTTGTGAGTTTTGAGTCTCAACACGTTTTATTTCTGCACATTATTGGTTTGGGTGTGTGTGTAAATAAATGAACTTGAAGTTCTAAAAGTAAAAGTGTTCATTCTGTTGAATCAGAATCATAAATGATAGTTTTATAATTGTTCATCACTTTGTTGTTGCTGCTGGTAAATATAGATTATGGATCATTGTAATGTTTTTATATTTACATAACAGACTTATCAACAAAATAACATTATTTATGTATTGTGTATAATTTATATTGTTGGTCTCAATCTGCAAAATGACCAGTAATTAAAACTGTCAGATAAATGTAATGGAGTAAAATGTTTAATACAATAAAAAATACTCAAGGAAAGTACAAGTACTCCAAATATAGATACCAGTACAGTAATGGAGTAAATGTACCTGAATGAGAAACACAAAGTTAATAGCATGTGAGGTTTTAAAGCTGTAATGTGGGTGAGCCGCTAACTGCTGCTCGCTAACTGCTGCTCGCTACACTCTCACTGAGCCGTGCAGCTTCTTATCTGTTTATGAGACAACAGAAACAGTAACATCAGTGAAAAGAGTCAAATTAAAATATTTATTTAATGCACTTAAACTTAACTCAACTTTTCTTACAGCTGTGTTCAAATCTTTTATACAGTTTTCAGCAAAAACAATAAAACGAAGTGAAAAAATGTAAAACTTAAAAACTGTGAGAGTCTGTTCGTCCTCCATGAAGAAACGGTGGAATGTCCTTTAAAACCACGTGACACTCGCACATGGAACCGTCACATGACCCGTCACCGCAGCAGGAGAAACACATGAAGAAGAAAAACAAACATCTGTACAAACATGAAACCAGATGTGTTCAACACCGGCAGGGCACCTGTCAGCACTACTGTCAATCACTGCAGCTGGGAGGACTGCCGGGCCCCGGGAGGACTGCCGGGCCCCGGGGGGCCTGCCGGGCCCCGGGAGGACTGCCGGGCCCCGGGGGGCCTGCCGGCCCCGGGAGGACTGCCGGGCCCCGGGAGGACTGCCGGCCTCACAGGCGGCTCATTAAAAAGCGCTGAACCCACTGATGATCTGAAACACCTGCAGAGGGCGGGGCCAGTGTTCAGCCTCTGATTGGTGGAGCTTCCCAGCCTGGGAGTCAAATTTCGAAGAAGAATGTTTTAGACACTGGAGTTGTGATGCTGCGTTCAGGGGAAACAGGAAGAAACTGAAGGTTTGATGCTCCCTCATGTCCCACAGCAAGTGAATGCAACACAAGCACTCATTAAAACGTGTTGTGTCGTTAAACTTTAGTTACAGTTCTCTCCCGTCAGTTGAATCAGCTCAGTGTTAACCTCCACACAACAGGATATTATGGGATGTATTGTGTCAGCTCACTGTAACTGATCAGATTATTGACCTCTGAACATAGAAAATGTTTGTCAGCACAAATCGGCTCCTAACGACCTGATGTGGGAGCAGAACTTAGAGGAACATGATTGTGTTTCTTAAACCAGCATTCAGAGATTTGTGAGCATGAGAAGTGTCACTGAACGCAACATGTAATAGAGGGAGCTGCAGTTACAGGAGCAGGCGATGACACGCGTTTTATGTTTTGGGAGAACTGCTCCTTTAAACACCGACTCGGAGCTCCGCCCACTGCGATGTGTATTTTTACATTCTCAAACTAGAAACTCGTCCTTCGACCTCAGACTACAGACTGCGTCTGTCTGAATGTCGTCATGGCAACACACACGTTTCAGCCTCATATATATATTTATATGTATATATTTACAGAATATATTTGTACAAATACATTTGATAAAGATAAAAACTGAAAGTGTGACAGCACAACAGCTCACACAGTGTTTTAGTGTCAGATCAGGATTCATGTCATCATCAAAATGTCCCAGAATGCAACAGAAACCCGAGGAGGAGAGGGTGGAGAGACAACCTGATCGTCCTCCAATCACATCAGGAGACAGCTCAGACTGTCAGGAAGAATAAAAACACCAGAATAATATTAATTAACGACAGGGTGCAAATAAAAACTAAAGAGAAGAGACGACGTCCGCCTGTTGGCTGTGAGACTGAAGACCATAAACATCCTCCGAGTCAGAATTCAGGGTTCAGCAGTCCTTTGTCTTCACCAGGTGACGTCCATCGGTGACACTCAGACTGACGTCCAATCAGACCACAGTAAGGATGAAAAAAAGATGCTAATTTAATTTAACTGTCAGTTTTAACGTTTGGATCTGACGGAGACACGAAGACCTGAAGAATCACATGATAACAGCTACATGTTGGCTAATGTTAGCCATGTTAGCTTTAACTCAAAACATATTAATGTAGTGTTAGCTAATGTTTATCATCATAGCTAGCTACGTTAGCCTAACCTCCAAACTTAGTGCTGATTTTAGCCAACCTTATGAATCCATTATCGTTAGCAACTTGCCGCGCCAATTTAATCTCAAAACCAACTAGCATTACATTAGCTACATGTCGGAACCAAGTAGAATAATGTTAGCATGTGTAACATTACAGCTGTCATTAAATCTCTAAAGCACCAAATATTTCAGCTAATTATTAGCAACTAGACATGAGATTTAAATTTAACTGAACCAATTTAGTTCATGTTTGCTAATATTCGTGAGCGATTTCATATCTATTACTTAACATTTCATATCCTTTTGTACTGTTGTTGTAATTTAGATTTTTGTAATATTGGCTTTAAGCCCACAGTAACCTTAAATAATGTGTGAAACTATTTGAGTTGGTTTCATCTACATACAAACTAGCTTCATAATGTTTGCTAATATTAGCAGTAGGTTGCATTAAGCTACCTCAAAACAACTATATAAGTGTTTACTAAAATAGCACTATGCTACATTAGCTTCAGCTCCATCCTGAATCATGTTAACTCATGCTTACAGCTAGCTGTCTTAGCTTAGCCTGCACTCCAATCTAGACTCATGCGAATATAAGCAGTTAATTAAATTAACTTAAATAAAATGCTATAAATGCTAGCTAATCTTAGCATCAACCTATATTTGCTTCAGCCCCAAACCAAGTGTTAATGGTTACAGCTAGCAGAGCTAGCTTTATCTATTTGCTATTCATAATATTAGCAAATATTAGCTGCAAGCTATGCTTACATCATCTCCATAGCAACTACCCCAGTAAAGGGTCAACGTTAGCAGCATGCTACATTAGTGTCATTTAAAAAAAGCCTGCTGTATGCTTATGTTAGCAGCAAGCAGCGTGATGTTTAAAACCAACTTTATCAATTTAATAAAAATTAATCAACAATGTAGTTACATTAGCATGTTACTACATTTGCTTCATTTCCAAACCAACTGCATCAGGTCTTCACTCGTTTTTTTTAACTTTCATGCTTTGTGTCTAAACATGTCAGGACCTTGTGTTTAGTGGATCTATAAATAAATTAAAGGTTGATAATGTCAGTGTTAAAACTGACAGTTCAGCCGATCAAAGTCAGAACAAAAAAAAAAAGTAGGTAAAAATCAGTTCTAACATCCTCAGAGAGCCAGAGATTAATTTACAAACCAACTGGACCCATAAAGGTGGCGGCAGACCAAACTATGAGATCTATGATGGTCCTGAGTCTGTGGACTCGTCCTGAACTCAGAGGCCTGTCGCTTTAGTTTGGTGTGAGCTGAAACCTGCTGAAACCGTTTCATCCTCAGTCTTCGTCTCCTTCAGATCCAAACTGTTTCAGGTTTTATCTAAAGGTCGTCTGTCGGAGCGACACAGGAGGCAGACTGAGCGTGTGCGGTGTGGTCGTGTGGACTAGATGTTGACGGAGGGTCCAGGTGTGGTTGTCGTCGTGGTGATGGGGTGTCTGGGCGGGGCCAGGTTGAGCAGGGCGCCGACGGTCCCGGCCACCTGGGGGAGCCCTCGCTCCTCCAGGATGTGCAGAGGAAGACACAACTGACTCTACAGAGACAGAAACCACAGAAGAAACACAGCGGGACAAAAGAAAACAACAGAAATGCGGGTCAACGGATGGAAAATCAAACCAAAGGAGAAAATAATTGTAACCATGGCAACACAGGAGAAATGAGGAGCAGCAACATCAACTGAAAAGAGAAACATGAAGCGATGGAGGAGAAGAACAGGTGAGAAACCCACAGAATCACTGAGGGAGGTTCTGACAGACACACAGAGTCCAGCTGCTTCACTTTGTTTATTCATGTTGAGGCACCACACACTCGTCTTCACCTTCATCATCCTCACTCTTCTTCTCTATAAAAAACATGTGTCATCAAAGGAAGTTCGCCACTTCACAGCTGGAGGGTTCTACTGCAGAACCTTCAACAGGTTCTCCTCATGTTTCCACTGCATTTTACAAACTGGATCGAGTCCAACAGACGCCCTAGTTGTGTTCTCTCTCTACAAACTCCTCCGTAACAGAACACAAACCAGGTCCAGTTACTCATCATCATGGCGAGCGGAGAACAGTGGAAACAAAATCAGAACCGCAGACAACAGAGACATGATTGGATCGGTTCCTGCTGGGACATTAAAGCTGTATGATCACTGTCAGTATCACACAGCACCAACACGGTCTGGACCACCTGACACACAGTACAAACAGTAAAAAACACACTCAGACAGACAGCCAATCTTAAGGCACAGGGGGCGGGGCTTCAACCAACAGGAAACAAGCTTCAGGGTCAACATCCAATGGGATTGTCAAGTTTTCACTTCACCCGAAGGATCACATGATCCTCCGTGGCATCAAAGAATCTGTGACCCTCAGGAGATGAGACGTACAGCAGAGGTGGACAGTCAAAAAGTCAGAACCAACAAGACCCAAAGTCAGGACCAACAAGTCCCAAAGTCAGGACCAACAAGACCCAAAGTCAGGACCAACAAGACCCAAAGTCAGGACCAACAAGACCCAAAGTCAAGACCAATAAGTGCTAAAGTCAGGACCAACAAGACCCAAAGTCAGGACCAACAAGACCCAAAGTCAGGACCAACAAGACCCAACAAGACCCAAAGTCAGGACCAACAAGACCCAAAGTCAGGACCAACAAGACCCAAAGTCAGGACCAACAAGACCCAAAGTCAGGACCAGCAAGACCCAAAGTCAGGACCAACAAGACCCAAAGTCAGGACCAACAAGTGCCAAAGTCAGGACCAACAAGTGCCAAAGTCAGGACCAACAAGTCCCAAAGTCAGGACCAACAAGTCCCAAAGTCAGGACCAACAAAGTCAGGACCAACAAGTGCTAAAGTCAGGACCAACAAGACCCAAAGTCAGGACCAACAAGTGCTAAAGTCAGGACCAACAAGTCCCAAAGTCAGGACCAACAAGTCCCAAAGTCAGGACCAACAAGACCCAAAGTCAGGACCAACAAGTCCCAAAGTCAGGACCAACAAGACCCAAAGTCAGGACCAACAAGACCCAAAGTCAGGACCAACAAAGTCAGGACCAACAAGTGCTAAAGTCAGGACCAACAAGTCCCAAAGTCAGGACCAACAAAGTCAGGACCAACAAGTGCTAAAGTCAGGACCAACAAGACCCAAAGTCAGGACCAACAAGTGCTAAAGTCAGGACCAACAAGACCCAAAGTCAGGACCAACAAGTGCTAAAGTCAGGACCAACAAGTCCCAAAGTCAGGACCAACAAGACCCAAAGTCAGGACCAACAAGTGCTAAAGTCAGGACCAACAAAGTCAGGACCAACAAGTCCCAAAGTCAGGACCAACAAAGTCAGGACCAACAAGTCCAAAAGTCAGGACCAACAAGTCCCAAAGTCAGGACCAACAAGTGCTAAAGTCAGGACCAACAAGTGCTAAAGTCAGGACCAACAAGTTCTAAGGTCAGGACCAACAAGTTCTAAGGTCAGGACCAACAGGTGCATAACTTGCAATCAAATAGTCCCAACAGAAGATCAACAGGTCTAAGTTAAGACCAAGTCCAAATGTATAAGCAGGTTGAACCAACACGTCGAAAGTCTGGGCTAACAAGTCCCGGGTCGTAACCTTTGTGGTTAGAGTCCATCCATATGATCTGTCTGCTGGTCTTGACTAACAAACACACCATTATGTCCTAATCTGAAACCTGATTGGCTGCTGTTGGATTGATTGATTCAAATAGTTCCTGTTGTCAAAATTAAGAAGGTTACAGGATGACATCATCACATCTAACGTCATCAGCATCGTATCCCAGGTCCAAGTCTGACGGTCCGAGTCCAAACCTCTGCAGTCCAGAAGGGATTTCAGGACGTTAAAGGCTCGAGTGATTTCATTTTAAATGATCATCATCATCATCAATAGAAAACAGTCACCAACACTGACAGCAGAACATTTTTACTCCGAAAGAAAACGGATCTGGATTAATTAAGAGCAAAAACAATTCTGATCCGGTAAAATTCAACTGAACTGGTCCAGTTGCCTCGTGGTCTCAGAGTCACAGACTTCAGGTTGGACTGATGGGGGGTTGATGCTCAGACATCAGGAGGGTCTCTGAAAACAACAGCTGCAGTTCAGGTGGTTCAGAAACCTGATCAGCGCAGACCCAGGATTACAAGTCCCATCTGGTCTATGAATGCCTCTGGATCCCCAAGAGGGTCTGAAAGTGCTCCGTTATCTCAATATTCAAACTCTTATTACGTCCCTCTGCTCTCTAACGTCCGACTCCTCTGGTGGTCTGGTGATGTTCACTTCAGAGGACGTCTGTGCCACGACATGGATTCAGGCAGGAAGCAGGAAGTATACGCATGACTTACAGAACAAAGTGAACTTTGTGCTAAACAAGTCCAAACACAAAATACTGAGTTATTACTTTAAAATGTTGTGCTGTGAATCGTACTTTTATCACTGACTTATTCTGCTGCACTGAGCAGTTTTTGTGGAGGATATTTAAATAAATTTTCAGATGTCTGTTGACACGTTTGTCTCGTCCTTGTATGTGCTGTGTTGGACATTTTGTGCTCAGGTGGGGTTCAGACACGTGGGGCCAGGTGTACGTAGATGGCACACAGCACCGACATGACGGACAGATAGAAGAGGGCGAAGCCTGCAAGCTGGACCCGACGGGAGGGGCTGATAATCGGAGGCGGAGCCATGGAAAGCAACATGCCCACCGTGCCATAAACCCCGCCTCCGTCCCCCTCCAGGACCTCCCCCACCGAGCAGAGACGGTCCTGAGCGTTGGAGTCAGGTGGGATGAAGGTGACGAGGGATAAAAGTCAGAAGACAACAGAGTGACAGAAGAGGATTAATGAACGGAGAGATGATGAAAGAGAAGAAAGAAAAGCTGTTAGTGGTTCAGACACATTCACACTACACAGATCTCAGGTCAGTGACTGAACCTCAGATCTCAGGTCAGTGACTGAACCTCAGATCTCAGGTCAGTGATTGAACCTCAGATCTCAGGTCAGTGACTGAACCTCAGATCTCAGGTCAGTGACCGACATCAGCCTGATATCAAACATCTGCTTACATTCAGTAGCACATAGATCTGATTCGAATGTCAGCTATCGCAGGTGAGGTATCACCTTTAATCAGTCCTGAGGTGTGTGTGTGTGTGTGTGTGTGTTACCTGTGGGACTCCAATCCTGCGACACGCCTCCAGGAAGTTCTCAACGTTCCGTCGACATTTGGCCATGGTGAGTTTGGGCTGCGGGACAAAGAGGAGCAGAGTTACAATGACGATGATGACGATGATGACGATGACGACGGCGACGACGTGTACTCACCACAGCGGGGGAGGGGACGTGGATGCTGGGGACGGATCGTGGTCTCACGTGATTGGCAAGGTGACAGAGCACCACCCCGTCTGTCAGGGCGGCTCCCAGGTCGCTGGGCAGAGACACCTTCAGACGAGCCTCGATGTTCTGGACAGACAGGCAGATGGGGAGAGACAGACAGGTTAAAAGCTTTTTTGGATGTTGGGGTGCATGCTAGAAGATATTAGCTTGATAAAGGTTGTAAATAACTGTAAACCTGTCAAGACACAGGTGTGAAAGGTGTGACAGCACGTGGAAATACGAACCTTTCGGAGCTGCTCCACCAGCTCAGCATCTTCTCCAACCAGAGGAGGAGCAGCAGAAGCCTCATCCTGGTTCTGAGGAGCGGCAGCATCACCTGGAGGACACAGAGGACATTCTGTTGGTCAGAGAGCTTACAGGTGAACATGATGACCTCATCCCGGGATGTTACAGGTAGGCAGGAGAGAAAAATGACCACTCCAGTCTCACCTTTCCTCTTCTCTTCCTTCTGACCAAGACGAAACAGGAAGCTCTCTGGTCTCAGGCTGGCTGTCCGACAGGAGGCCACGCCCCCTGAGCTGGGGTAAGAAGGCGACTGATTGGCTGGAAGAAAAAACAGAATCAGTCAAAGTCAGTCAGGAAATAAATAAGTGAACGTGAAGGCAGAGTCCAGTCTGTGAAGGCTTACCTGTAGGAGACAGAGCAGCTCTGTCCTCCCCCTGCAGAGAGACACAAGACAGTTACACACCTGAACACACACCTGGACAAAACACACACCTGACACACCATACATCCCTCAGCTCCCACAGGTTTTATTCACATTGATCGCTTCATATTTGTTCCTGCAGATTAAACTCTGATCACATGTATATGTTTTAAATCTCACTGAGCGTTTGTTTCAGCTGACTGAATGTTCAGGAGCTTATTCTGACTCCTGACACCTTCAGTGAACATGACAGACAGATAGACAGGCAGACAGACAGACAGGTGGCAGCATGCAGGTTGCAGTACCTGCAGCAGACAGGAGGTGGAGCTGTCAGAAGCGAGAGAGCGACAGCCATCTACAAACAATCCAGTCACAGACTGACAGACAGGAGGAAGAGGAAGAGGACAAGAAGAAGAAGAAGAAGAAGCAGAAGAAGAAGCAGAAGCAGACGAAGAAGAAGAAGAAGCAGAAGCAAACGAAGAAGAAGAAGAAGCAGACAAAGAAGAAGAAGAAGCAGACAAAGAAGAATAGGAGGAAGAAGAGGAGAAAACAGTAGAAAAGGTCCAGAAATAAAAGATGAAGGCTGAAGTTAAAAACACAAAGTGAACTGTGAGAGAGGAAAGTGATTCAGATGTGAACGTCACTGTTGTCTGCAGATATCTGTGAGTTTATCTGAGCTGATCCAGAGTCTGCTGAAGTTGAATGATTGTGATAGACTGAAGGATGATTGGATCACTGACCCGTTTCTGTCCTCACAGTATCAGAACCTACTCTGTCAGCTGCCATTGTTACTTTGAAAATCAGGGATGCAGCGATCCAATCAGATCAGAGATCAGCCATGATGTCACTGATCCACATTAAACACATCCAGAAGCATTGTCTGAACTCATGTTAACTGATCTCAGATCAGTACTCAGCAAAATGAGACAACAGTGACGATCTTCAGCTGATCCTGAATCAGAAGAGTCCGGTGAGTCACCTGTCTGTGAGAACCAGGACGTCTCTTTATAGTGTTTGTGTCAAAGTCTGTCTCAAAGACCAGCACAGCACACTGAGACACAGACAGGTCAGAGAGACAGACAGGTCAGAGAGAGAGACAGACAGGTCAGAGAGAGACAGGTCAGAGAGAGAGAGAGACAGGTCAGAGAGAGAGAGAGAGAGAGAGAGACAGGTCAGAGAGAGAGAGAGAGAGAGAGAGACAGGTCAGAGAGAGAGAGAGAGAGAGAGAGAGAGACAGGTCAGAGAGAGAGAGAGACAGGTCAGAGAGAGAGAGACAGGTGAGAGAGAGAGAGACAGACAGGTCAGAGAGAGAGAGAGACAGGTCAGAGAGAGAGAGACAGGTGAGAGAGAGAGAGACAGGTCAGAGAGAGAGAGACAGGTCAGAGAAAGAGACAGACAGGTCAGAGAGAGAGAAAGACAGACAGGTCAGAGAGAGAGAGAGACAGACAGGTCAGAGAGAGAGAGAGAGAGACAGGTCAGAGAGAGAGAGACAGGTGAGAGAGAGAGAGTGACAGGTCAGAGAGAGACAGATCAGAGAGAGAGAGACAGGACAGGTCAGAGAGAGAGAGAGAGAGACAGACAGGTCAGAGAGAGAGACAGACAGGTCAGAGAGAGAGACAGACAGGTCAGAGAGTGAGAGACAGGTGAGAGAGAGAGACAGGTCAGAGAGAGAGAGACAGACAGGTCAGAGAGAGAGAGACAGACAGGTCAGAGAGAGAGAGACAGGACAGGTGAGAGAGAGAGACAGGTCAGAGAGAGAGAGACAGACAGGTCAGAGAGAGAGACAGACAGGTCAGAGAGAGAGAGAGACAGGTCAGAGAGAGAGAGACAGACAGGTCAGAGAGAGAGAGAGAGACAGGTCAGAGAGAGAGAGACAGGTCAGAGAAAGAGACAGACAGGTCAGAGAGAGAGAGAGAGACAGACAGGTCAGAGAGAGAGAGAGAGAGACAGGTCAGAGAGAGAGAGACAGGTGAGAGAGAGAGAGTGACAGGTCAGAGAGAGACAGATCAGAGAGAGAGAGACAGACAGGTCAGAGAGAGAGAGAGAGAGACAGACAGGTCAGAGAGAGAGACAGACAGGTCAGAGAGAGAGACAGACAGGTCAGAGAGTGAGAGACAGGTGAGAGAGAGAGACAGGTCAGAGAGAGAGAGACAGACAGGTCAGAGAGAGAGAGACAGACAGGTCAGAGAGAGAGAGACAGACAGGTGAGAGAGAGAGACAGGTCAGAGAGAGAGAGACAGACAGGTCAGAGAGAGAGACAGACAGGTCAGAGAGAGAGAGAGACAGGTCAGAGAGACAGACAGGTCAGAGAGAGAGAGAGAGACAGGTCAGAGAGAGAGAGACAGGTCAGAGAGAGAGAGAGAGAGAGACAGACAGGTCAGAGAGAGAGACAGACAGGTCAGAGAGAGGAGAGAGAGAGAGAGACAGACAGGTCAGAGAGAGAGACAGACAGGTCAGAGAGAGAGAGAGAGAGAGAGACAGACAGGTCAGAGAGAGAGACAGACAGGTCAGAGAGAGAGACAGACAGGTCAGAGAGAGAGCGGTTGATTGAGGCAACAAAGGAAGAAAAACTGAAGAGAAGGTGAAAAATGCAAATATAAAAACATAAAAATATAAAAACAAAGTGTAAAAGAATAAAAAGGAAGAATTGACAGACGAAGAGAAGAAACAGAGGAAGAGTTAATGCAGAAAGCAGAATCCGTTGTTATCTGAAGTTACACTGTTAAAATATTAGAAACACCTCCATGTGACTGCAGACAGACAGACAGGCTTCTGTCTTGAGACTGTATGTGGGGATAATGAAGATGAACTGTTCTTCTCACTCAGCAGCTGCCTGATGTTTCACATCACACCTGATGTTATCTGAACACCAGCTAGATTAACACAAACCACTGAAGCCACACTGATCTGAAACCAGTCAGACCAGTAAAACCAGCACAACAGACATGATATTTAACAGAACCAACAGTTAGAGTGTGAGGGAGGGAGAGGTGATGGTGACAGGGAGATGGACAGGTGTGTTCATGCTGTTTTTTTTACTTTTGAAAGCTCGCAAAAAAATTAAACATAATAAAGTGAATCTGGTGCGTTTTGTACTTGGCTACATAATTTTGTCAGAGGACGATGCGGTGTAGGCTACGTGACGCGAGGCTACGTGACGCGTGGCTACGTGACGCGTGGCTACGTGACGCGAGGCTACGTGACGCGAGGCTACGTGACGCGAGGCTACGTGACGCGTGGCTACGTGACGCGAGGCTACGTGACGCGTGGCTACGTGACGCGAGGCTACGTGACGCGTGGCTACGTGACGCGTGGCTACGTGACGCGAGGCTACGTGACGCGTGGCTACGTGACGCGTGGCTACGTGACGCGAGGCTACGTGACGCGAGGCTACGTGACGCGTGGCTACGTGACGCGAGGCTACGTGACGCGTGGCTACGTGACGCGAGGCTACGTGACGCGAGGCTACGTGACGCGTGGCTACGTGACGCGTGGGATGGAAGTAAACAGAAGCTCGAGGAGAACAAACCAGGAGACAAAATGGTCTAAAGGGCAAGTTGTGATTGTTCTTGCATGTCTGCAAGCATCATGTTGCACTGATGACGATGCAGACAGGAAACAGCTGACAAGTCATGTGAGTTGCAGGTTCGCTAAGTCAGAGTTTATTCAGTAAATCTGATTCAATCAAACATTTCGAACATGAACTCTGATTCACAAAAGAAAAAAACACCTCGAGAGAGCAAACAATCTTTGTTGAGACGTTTTTTTCAAATGTAGCTGTTTCATAACTTTTCTAATGCTTCAAGGAAACAGGACTAGTGTGTGTCAGAGATGTCCGTAGGTTAGATTATATACTGATCAATCAGATTAGTGTAACATCACCATAGATGAAGCAGTTTGTGTTACTGTGACCTCTGACCTCGTAACCTCTGATTAAACCAACTATCAGCATCAATAATCTCTCACTGATTATTCTGAGCAACACGTCACAACTTCAGGTTAAACAAGAAAACCTCAGTCACAAACAGCATCATGTTTAAGACTGAGCTGAGACTATAAATCCACAGGCTTTTAATGTGAAACAGCCACAGGAAGTGCAATTTACAGAGTGTGTGTTCCCATCTTCTTCGGTGGTGATGACACATAAACCTGAGTCAGGTGGTTTTGGTTCAATAAAGACTTTTTTTAGGTCCAGTTCAGTTAGTAGAATTTTGGGGGGGGGGGGGGGGCGTGGCCAAACTCTTACCATAAAGAGGGCGGAGTCATCTGTGTGGGTGGAGCGCCTGGAGGGGTAGATGTTCTGAACACACACACCAGACAGGGACACACACATTAACAAAGACACACACGAGGTTAGGCGAACAGGTGTGGCAGTGGAGGGGTGTGGCCTACAGGGTGAAGAGGCGGGGCTAAACACAAACTGAAACTAACTGAAACTGATGTTTATTATAAATTAACCAGTTTCTACACGGACAGCTAAAATGATGAGTCCATAAATTAACTATTTTCAAACCATTAAGTTAATCACCAATTATATTGATAATCATAATCAGTTTGAGTCAAAGTTCTCTGATGTCAACTTGTTAAATGTTTTGTGTTTCTGTCCTCCGTGACAGTAACCTGAAAACCTTCCAGACAAAACGCAGATCGACACTTTTCACCATTCTATCACATTTCAAAGACCAAACTACTAATCAGCAGTGGCGGCTGTAGTTCAAGAGGTAGAGCAGGTCGTCTAGTAATCTAGAAGGTCGCTGGTTTGAATCTCGGCTCGCCCTGGCTGCATGTCAAAGCATCCTAGCAACACACTGAACCCCAAACTGCTCCTGATGCATGACAGCCGCCACCATCAGTGTGTGAAATAATTATTGCAAGTCGCTTTGGACAAAGGCGTCTGATAAATGCCCTAAATGTAGATGTAATCAATTAATCAAGGAAATAACAGATCAATCAACAATGAAAATAATCATCAGATGTTTTCCTTTTTTTTTATCCAGGACTTTTGATACATGGAACCACTGATCCTGGACCAGGTTTAGTGAAGATGGAGTGACAGAACAACATGTAAACAGACAGGACGATGATGAAGCGGTTGGAACAGGAAATGATCAAATCCGATTCTAGCTGCTGACTGGATGGTGTTTGTTGTACCGTGAGTGAGTAGACGATGGAGGTAAACCTGTGTGATGTGTGTGTAGAGTCTCACCTCACTGTCTGGACTCGACTTTGTTGGACTCTGAGCTGCTTTGTGCTGAAAAACACAACAGAGTGACTGTATGAACATTCAGGAGACACTAAAGTTGAAGTCTGTAACTATTTTTTCTTATATTTGCTAAAATTGTCATTATGATCTGAAAGTAGAATAAGATACAGGTCAGCTATCTGTGGCTCCACCTAGTTGCTATAATTTGATTTGTCAGAATCCACCGCTTCCGCCTCAACACAACCAATCAGAGCCAAGGGGCGTGTCTGAGAAGTGTCAATCACTCTCGAGCATAAGCTGCTGGCACCCCCCCTCCCTCCCCCGCACAGGTGCAGTGCTTGCTGTCAGATATGTTCAAACTCAAACTGTAAACAGTGGTGGAGAACAGACAACAACAACAGAGCAGAAACATGCCCCACCATTGCCTGTCAAAGAGAAGAAATAAGAAGACTGAAGAAGAAAAGCAGATAAAAAATTAAGAATTGGACCGAGCCAGAGAGAAAACAAGGATAAATATCACAGCGTCATTTCAGAGGTGGATGAGCTGCAGGATCTGTCAGGACTTTTCTGCTGGACAGGTAAGAATGCTTCATATATGCTTCATTCTATGTTTTAACCCCTAGGCTAAGATGGCGGCAGTTACAGTAATACTCACAATAGCTCATATCACCGTACGATGTTGCAGTTGAGCTACGTAGCTTGTTAGCTTGTATGCTAACTCTGGTGTTTAGCTTTGTGTTTATGGCTGCTGGTCAGCAAAAGTGTCTTTAAGTGAGAAGGCAGTTATAATAACATTAGTTTGTGTTCAGGACGCTCTGAAGTGGTTGACCTGGTTTACAGAAATAACGTTACTCATGCTTGAGAAAGGCAGCATGGTGATGATGATCACATGAATGATCACCTGGTAACTCGTCTACATCAGTGTGAGGAATATTGATTGTTACTCTGGATATCTACAATGGGGCACTCGTCACTGTAATGTAGTTGTATTGATCAGAAATAGAACAATCAGGGTTTATGTTGTTGTTATTTGAAGGTGCCATCTTTGTTATCTTGCGTCCTCCGTTACCGTGGTTACAAGCCAGGCTCCTCTGTGGGAGGGGCTTAGAAGGCAGCGAGGAAGAAGGACTGACCTGGGAGCTGTTTCATTCTAAAGTACTGACTAAATCCACTTTGTTCGCAAAACTCCAGACTGCAGCTTTAATGACCCCGATAATGGATTCTGTCTTTTGGAAACAATGTGGCGTGTGACGGGTGGTTCTGGCGTGTGACGGGTGGTTCTGGCGTGTGACGGGTGGTTTTGGCGTGTGACGGGTGGTTCTGGCGTGTGACGGGTGGTTCTGGAGTGTGACGGGTGGTTCTGGCGTGTGACGGGTGGTTCTGGAGTGTGACGGGTTGTACTGGAGTGTGACGGGTGGTTCTGGAGTGTGACGGGTGGTTCTGGAGTGTGACGGGTTGTACTGGCGGTACCTTTGTGTAGCTGGTGTCTCTCTGCAGAGATCGATTCTTCTGTCTCTCCTCGTCGTACCTCAGAGCAGCGAGCTGAGCCTCCCTCCTCATCCTCTCCACCCCTCCTGCACCAGCTACACCTCTCTTAGGGGAGACAGGTTGGTCAGACAGACAGACAGGTGACAGCAAGACAGGCTGTATATTATGGGCTATAATATGGACATTGGTTGCAGTTTGCAGCAGTGCGTCTCTGTGATGTATTACCTGGCTGTGGGAGCTGGAGGGCGCTGTGACACCATCCACCACACTCCTACAGAGAGACAGACAGCAAGTGAGACAGCACGCAGTGTGAGACAGGTACTGACTCTACAGTCGTCTTTCACTGATGGATCAGTTTCTGTCTGCTGCTACACCAGACATGATGTCATGTTACTATGGCAACGAGCCAAAGTCAGTTGTCATCAGAGACGCCATTTTGATAAAAGCTACAAATATGAAACATGTGTGTGTGTACCTGTGTGTGTGTGTGTGTGTTTGTGTGTACCTGTGTGTATGTCTCCTTGTGTCTTCTGTCCTAATTGAGGTGTTTTTTCCTGGAGAACCCTGGAAACACAAACAGGAAGTGTCAAACAAAATAAAAGCCCTGTGG